>NC_051863.1:97057224-97219915 GCF_015732765.1 Culex quinquefasciatus | reverse complement strand
TCAAGAACTCAGAATTTAAGAATTTAAGAACCTTGAGAACTTTAAGAATTTAATAACTCAAATAAGAATTTAAGAACCTTTAAGAATTTAAGAATTTAAGAATTTAAGAATTAAGAATTTAAGAATTTAAGAATTTACAATTTAAGAATTTAAGAATTTAAGAATTTAAGAATTTAAGAATTTAAGAATTTAAGAATTTAAGAATTTAAGAATTTAAGAATTTAAGAATTTAAGAATTTAAGAATTTAAGAATTTAAGAATTTAAGAATTTAAGAATTTAAGAATTTAAGAATTTAAGAATTTAAGAATTTAAGAATTTAAGAATTTAAGAATTTAAGAATTTAAGAATTTAAGAATTTAAGAATTTAAGAATTTAAGAATTTAAGAATTTAAGAATTTAAGAATTTAAGAATTTAAGAATTTAAGAATTTAAGAATTTAAGAATTTAAGAATTTAAGAATTTAAGAATTTAAGAATTTAAGAATTCAAGAATTCCAAGAATTTAAGAATTTAAGAATTTAAGAATTTAAGAATTTAAGAATCCAAGAATTTAAGAATTTAAGAATTTAAGAATTTAAGAATTTAAGAATTTAAGAATTTAAGAATTTAAGAATTTAAGAATTTAAGAATTTAAGAATTTAATTTAAGAATTTGGCAATTTAAGAATTTAAGAATTTAAGAATTTAAGAATTTAAGAATTTAAGAATTTAAGAATTTAAGAATTTAAGAATTTAAGAATTTAAGAATTTAAGAATTTAAGAATTTAAGAATTTAAGAATTTAAGAATTTAAGAATTTAAGAATTTAAGAATTTAAGAATTTAAGAATTCAAGAATTCAAGAATTTAAGAATTTAAGAATTCAAGAATTTAAGAATTTAAGAATTTAAGAACTCAAGAACTCAAGAATTAAGAATTTAATAACTCAAGAACTCAAGAACTCAAATAACTTAAGAACTCAATAATTCAAGAACTCAAATAATTTAAGAATTCAAGAATTTAAGAATTTAAGAATTTAAGAATTTAAGAATTTAAGAATTTAAGAATTTAAGAATTTAAGAATTTAAGAATTTAAGAATTTAAGAATTTAAGAATTTAAGAATTTAAGAATTTAAGAATTTAAGAATTTAAGAATTTAAGAATTTAAGAATTTAAGAATTTAAGAATTTAAGAATTTAAGAATTTAAGAATTTAAGAATTTAAGAATTTAAGAATTTAAGAATTTAAGAATTTAAGAATTTAAGAATTTAAGAATTTAAGAATTTAAGAATTTAAGAATTTAAGAATTTAAGAATTTAAGAATTTAAGAATTTAAGAATTTAAGAATTTAAGAATTTAAGAATTTAAGAATTTAAGAATTTAAGAATTTAAGAATTTAAGAATTTAAGAATTTAAGAATTTAAGAATTTAAGAATTTAAGAATTTAAGAATTTAAGAATTTAAGAATTTAAGAATTTAAGAATTTAAGAATTTAAGAATTTAAGAATTTAAGAATTTAAGAATTTAAGAATTTAAGAATTTAAGAATTTAAGAATTTAAGAATTTAAGAATTTAAGAATTTAAGAATTTAAGAATTTAAGAATTTAAGAATTTAAGAATTTAAGAATTTAAGAATTTAAGAATTTAAGAATTTAAGAATTTAAGAATTTAAGAATTTAAGAATTTAAGAATTTAAGAATTTAAGAATTTAAGAATTTAAGAATTTAAGAATTTAAGAATTTAAGAATTTAAGAATTTAAGAATTTAAGAATTTAAGAATTTAAGAATTTAAGAATTTAAGAATTTAAGAATTTAAGAATTTAAGAATTTAAGAATTTAAGAATTTAAGAATTTAAGAATTTAAGAATTTAAGAATTTAAGAATTTAAGAATTTAAGAATTTAAGAATTTAAGAATTTAAGAATTTAAGAATTTATAAGAATTTAAGAATTTAAGAATTTAAGAATTTAAGAATTTAAGAATTTAAGAATTTAAGAATTTAAGAATTTAAGAATTTAAGAATTTAAGAATTTAAGAATTTAAGAATTTAAGAATTTAAGAATTTAAGAATTTAAGAATTTAAGAATTTAAGAATTTAAGAATTTAAGAATTTAAGAATTTAAGAATTTAAGAATTTAAGAATTTAAGAATTTAAGAATTTAAGAATTTAAGAATTTAAGAATTTAAGAATTTAAGAATTTAAGAATTTAAGAATTTAAGAATTTAAGAATTTAAGAATTTAAGAATTTAAGAATTTAAGAATTTAAGAATTTAAGAATTTAAGAATTTAAGAATTTAAGAATTTAAGAATTTAAGAATTTAAGAATTTAAGAATTTAAGAATTTAAGAATTTAAGAATTTAAGAATTTAATTTAAGAATTTAAGAATTCAAGAATTTAAGAATTTAAGAATTTAAGAATTTAAGAATAAAATTTAAGAATTTAAGAATTTAAGAATTCAAGAATTTAAGAATTTAAGAATCAAGAATTTAAGAATTTAAGAATTTAAGAATTTAAGAATTTAAGAATTTAAGAATTTAAGAATTTAAGAATTTAAGAATTTAAGAATTTAAGAATTTAAGAATTTAAGAATTTAAGAATTTAAGAACTTAAGAATTTAAGAATTTAAGAATCAAGAATTCAAGAACTTAAGAATTTAAGAACTCAAGAATTTAAGAACTTAAGAACTCAGAACTTAAGAACCTAAGAACTTAAGAATTTAAGAATTAAGAATTTAAGAACTCAAGAACTCAAGAACTTTAAGAACTTTAAGAATTTAAGAATTTAAGAACTCAATAAGAATTTAAGAATTTAAGAATTTAAGAATTCAAGAACTAAGAAGAACTTTAAGAATTTAAGAATTTAAGAATTTAAGAATTTAAGAATTTAAGAACTAAGAATTTAAGAATTTAAGAATTTAAGAATTTAAGAATTTAAGAACTTAAGAATTTAAGAATTTAAGAATTCAAGAATTTAAGAATTTAAGAATTTAAGAATTTAAGAATTTAAGAATTTAAGAATTTAAGAACTAAGAATTTAAGAACTTAAGAATTTAAGAATCCAAGAATTCAAGAATTCAAGAATTTAAGAATTTAAGAATTTAAGAACTTAAGAACTCAAGAATTCAAGAATTTAAGAACTTAAGAACTTAAGAACTCAAGAACTAAGAATTTAAGAACTTTAAGAACTCAAGAACTTAAGAATAAGAACTTTAAGAATTTAAGAACTTAAGAATTTAAGAATCCAAGAACTCAAGAATTTAAGAACTCTAAGAACTTTAAGAACTCCAAGAATTTAAGAACTCAAGAACTCAAGAACTCAGAATAAGAATTTAAGAACCCAATAAATCTAAGAACTAAGAATTTAAGAACTCAAGAATTTAAGAATTTAAGAATTTAAGAATTTAAGAATTTAAGAATTTAAGAATTTAAGAATTTAAGAATTTAAGAATTTAAGAATTTAAGAATTTAAGAATTTAAGAATTTAAGAATTTAAGAATTTAAGAATTTAAGAATTTAAGAATTTAAGAATTTAAGAATTTAAGAATTTAAGAATTTAAGAATTTAAGAATTTAAGAATTTAAGAATTTAAGAATTTAAGAATTTAAGAATTTAAGAATTTAAGAATTTAAGAATTTAAGAATTTAAGAATTTAAGAATTTAAGAATTTAAGAATTTAAGAATTTAAGAATTTAAGAATTTAAGAATTTAAGAATTTAAGAATTTAAGAATTTAAGAATTTAAGAATTTAAGAATTTAAGAATTTAAGAATTTAAGAATTTAAGAATTTAAGAATTTAAGAATTTAAGAATTTAAGAATTTAAGAATTTAAGAATTTAAGAATTTAAGAATTTAAGAATTTAAGAATTTAAGAATTTAAGAATTTAAGAATTTAAGAATTTAAGAATTTAAGAATTTAAGAATTTAAGAATTTAAGAATTTAAGAATTTAAGAATTTAAGAATTTAAGAATTTAAGAATTTAAGAATTTAAGAATTTAAGAATTTAAGAATTTAAGAATTTAAGAATTTAAGAATTTAAGAATTTAAGAATTTAAGAATTTAAGAATTTAAGAATTTAAGAATTTAAGAATTTAAGAATTTAAGAATTTAAGAATTTAAGAATTTAAGAATTTAAGAATTTAAGAATTTAAGAATTTAAGAATTTAAGAATTTAAGAATTTAAGAATTTAAGAATTTAAGAATTTAAGAATTCCAAGAATTTAAGAATTTAAGAATTTGAATTTAAGAACTAAGAACTAAGAATTTAAGAACTTAAGAATTCCAAGAATCTAAGAACTCAAGAACTTCAAGAATTTAAGAATTTAAGAATTTAAGAATTTAAGAATTTAAGAATTTAAGAATTAAGAATTTAAGAATTTAAGAATTTAAGAATTTAAGAATTTAAGAATTTAAGAATTTAAGAATTTAAGAATTTAAGAATTTAAGAATTTAAGAATTAAGAATTTAAGAATTTAAGAATTTAAGAATTTAAGAATTTAAGAATTTAAGAATTTAAGAATTTAAGAATTTAAGAATTTAAGAATTTAAGAATTTAAGAATTTAAGAATTTAAGAATTTAAGAATTTAAGAATTTAAGAATTTAAGAATTTAAGAATTTAAGAATTTAAGAATTTAAGAATTTAAGAATTTAAGAATTTAAGAATTTAAGAATTTAAGAATTTAAGAATTTAAGAATTTAAGAATTTAAGAATTTAAGAATTTAAGAATTTAAGAATTTAAGAATTTAAGAATTAAGAATTTAAGAATTTAAGAATTTAAGAATTTAAGAATTTAAGAATTTAAGAATTTAAGAATTTAAGAATTTAAGAATTTAAGAATTTAAGAATTTAAGAATTTAAGAATTTAAGAATTTAAGAATTTAAGAATTTAAGAATTTAAGAATTTAAGAATTTAAGAATTAAGAATTTAAGAATTTAAGAATTTAAGAATTTAAGAATTTAAGAATTTAAGAATTTAAGAATTTAAGAATTTAAGAATTTAAGAATTTAAGAATTTAAGAATTTAAGAATTTAAGAATTTAAGAATTTAAGAATTTAAGAATTTAAGAATTTAAGAATTTAAGAATTTAAGAATTTAAGAATTTAAGAATTTAAGAATTTAAGAATTTAAGAATTTAAGAATTTAAGAATTTAAGAATTTAAGAATTTAAGAATTTAAGAATTTAAGAATTTAAGAATTTAAGAATTTAAGAATTTAAGAATTTAAGAATTTAAGAATTTAAGAATTTAAGAATTTAAGAATTTAAGAATTTAAGAATTTAAGAATTTAAGAATTTAAGAATTTAAGAATTTAAGAATTTAAGAATTTAAGAATTTAAGAATTTAAGAATTTAAGAATTTAAGAATTTAAGAATTTAAGAATTTAAGAATTTAAGAATTTAAGAATTTAAGAATTTAAGAATTTAAGAATTTAAGAATTTAAGAATTTAAGAATTTAAGAATTTAAGAATTTAAGAATTTAAGAATTTAAGAATTTAAGAATTTAAGAATTTAAGAATTTAAGAATTTAAGAATTTAAGAATTTAAGAATTTAAGAATTTAAGAATTTAAGAATTTAAGAATTTAAGAATTTAAGAATTTAAGAATTTAAGAATTTAAGAATTTAAGAATTTAAGAATTTAAGAATTTAAGAATTTAAGAATTTAAGAATTCAGAATAAGAATTTAAGAATTTAAGAATTTAAGAATTTAAGAATTTAAGAATTTAAGAATTTAAGAATTTAAGAATTTAATTTAAGAATTTAAGAATTTAAGAATTTAAGAATTTAAGAATTTAAGAATTTAAGAATTTAAGAATTTAAGAATTTAAGAATTTAAGAATTTAAGAATTTAAGAATTTAAGAATTTAAGAATTTAAGAATTTAAGAATTTAAGAATTTAAGAATTTAAGAATTTAAGAATTTAAGAATTTAAGAATTTAAGAATTTAAGAATTTAAGAATTTAAGAATTTAAGAATTTAATTTAAGAATTTAAGAATTTAAGAATTTAAGAATTTAAGAATTTAAGAATTTAAGAATTTAAGAATTTAATTTAAGAATTAAGAATTTAAGAATTTAAGAATTTAAGAATTTAAGAATTAAGAATTTAAGAATTTAAGAATTTAAGAATTTAAGAACTCAATTAAGAATTTAAATTTAAGAATTCAAGAATTAAGAATTTAAGAATTTAAGAATTCCAAGAATTTAAGAATTTAAGAATTTAAGAATTCAAGAATCAAGAATTTAAGAATCAAGAATTTAAGAATTTAAGAATTTAAGAATTTAAGAATTTAAGAATTTAAGAATTTAAGAATTTAAGAATTTAAGAATTTAAGAATTTAAGAATTTAAGAATTTAAGAATTTAAGAATTTAAGAATTTAAGAATTTAAGAATTTAAGAATTTAAGAATTTAAGAATTTAAGAATTTAAGAATTTAAGAATTTAAGAATTTAAGAATTTAAGAATTTAAGAATTTAAGAATTTAAGAATTTAAGAATTTAAGAATTTAAGAATTTAAGAATTTAAGAATTTAAGAATTTAAGAATTTAAGAATTTAAGAATTTAAGAATTTAAGAATTTAAGAATTTAAGAATTTAAGAATTTAAGAATTTAAGAATTTAAGAATTTAAGAATTTAAGAATTTAAGAATTTAAGAATTTAAGAATTTAAATTTAAGAATTTAAGAATTTAAGAATTTAAGAATTTAAGAATTTAAGAATTTAAGAATTTAAGAATTTAAGAATTTAAGAATTTAAGAATTTAAGAATTTAAGAATTTAAGAATTTAAGAATTTAAGAATTTAAGAATTTAAGAATTTAAGAATTTAAGAATTTAAGAATTTAAGAATTTAAGAATTTAAGAATTTAAGAATTTAAGAATTTAAGAATTTAAGAATTTAAGAATTTAAGAATTTAAGAATTTAAGAATTTAAGAATTTAAGAATTTAAGAATTTAAGAATTTAAGAATTTAAGAATTTAAGAATTTAAGAATTTAAGAATTTAAGAATTTAAGAATTTAAGAATTTAAGAATTTAAGAATTTAAGAATTTAAGAATTTAAGAATTTAAGAATTTAAGAATTTAAGAATTTAAGAATTTAAGAATTTAAGAATTTAAGAATTTAAGAATTTAAGAATTTAAGAATTTAAGAATTTAAGAATTTAAGAATTTAAGAATTTAAGAATTTAAGAATTTAAGAATTTAAGAATTTAAGAATTTAAGAATTTAAGAATTTAAGAATTTAAGAATTCTAAGAATTTAAGAATTTAAGAATTTAAGAATTTAAGAATTTAAGAATTTAAGAATTTAAGAATTTAAGAATTTAAGAATTTAAGAATTTAATAAAATAAGAATTTAAGAATTTAAGAATTTAAGAATTTAAGAATTCCAAGAATTTAAGAATTTAAGAATTTAAGAATTTAAGAATTTAAGAATTTAAGAATTTAAGAATTTAAGAATTTAAGAATTTAAGAATTTAAGAATTTAAGAATTTAAGAATTTAAGAATTTAAGAATTTAAGAATTTAAGAATTTAAGAATTTAAGAATTTAAGAATTTAAGAATTTAAGAATTTAAGAATTTAAGAATTTAAGAATTTAAGAATTTAAGAATTTAAGAATTTAAGAATTTAAGAATTTAAGAATTTAAGAATTTAAGAATTTAAGAATTTAAGAATTTAAGAATTTAAGAATTTAAGAATTTAAGAATTTAAGAATTTAAGAATTTAAGAATTTAAGAATTTAAGAATTTAAGAATTTAAGAATTTAAGAATTTAAGAATTTAAGAATTTAAGAATTTAAGAATTTAAGAATTTAAGAATTTAAGAATTTAAGAATTTAAGAATTTAAGAATTTAAGAATTTAAGAATTTAAGAATTTAAGAATTTAAGAATTTAAGAATTTAAGAATTTAAGAATTTAAGAATTTAAGAATTTAAGAATTTAAGAATTTAAGAATTTAAGAATTTAAGAATTTAAGAATTTAAGAATTTAAGAATTTAAGAATTTAAGAATTTAAGAATTTAAGAATTTAAGAATTTAAGAATTTAAGAATTTAAGAATTTAAGAATTTAAGAATTTAAGAATTTAAGAATTTAAGAATTTAATTTAAGAATTTAAGAATTTAAGAATTTAAGAATTTAAGAATTTAAGAATTTAAGAATTTAAGAATTTAAGAATTTAAGAATTTAAGAATTTAAGAATTTAAGAATTTAAGAATTTAAGAATTTAAGAATTTAAGAATTTAAGAATTTAAGAATTTAAGAATTTAAGAATTTAAGAATTTAAGAATTTAAGAATTTAAGAATTTAAGAATTTAAGAATTTAAGAATTTAAGAATTTAAGAATTTAAGAATTTAAGAATTTAAGAATTTAAGAATTTAAGAATTTAAGAATTTAAGAATTTAAGAATTTAAGAATTTAAGAATTTAAGAATTTAAGAATTTAAGAATTTAAGAATTTAAGAATTTAAGAATTTAAGAATTTAAGAATTTAAGAATTTAAGAATTTAAGATTTGAAGAATTTAAGAATTTAAGAATTTAAGAATTTAAGAATTTAAGAATTTAAGAATTTAAGAATTTAAGAATTTAAGAATTTAAGAATTTAAGAATTTAAGAATTTAAGAATTTAAGAATTTAAGAATTTAAGAATTTAAGAATTTAAGAATTTAAGAATTTAAGAATTTAAGAATTTAAGAATTTAAGAATTTAAGAATTTAAGAATTTAAGAATTTAAGAATTAAGAATTTAAGAATTTAAGAATTTAAGAATTTAAGAATTTAAGAATTTAAGAATTTAAGAATTTAAGAATTTAAGAATTTAAGAATTTAAGAATTTAAGAATTTAAGAATTTAAGAATTTAAGAATTTAAGAATTTAAGAATTCCAAGAATTTAAGAATTTAAGAATTTAAGAATTTAAGAATTTAAGAATTTAAGAATTTAAGAATTTAAGAATTTAAGAATTTAAGAATTTAAGAATTTAAGAATTTAAGAATTTAAGTTTAAGAATTTAAGAATTTAAGAATTTAAGAATTTAAGAATTTAAGAATTTAAGAATTTAAGAATTTAAGAATTTAAGAATTTAAGAATTTAAGAATTTAAGAATTTAAGAATTTAAGAATTTAAGAATTTAAGAATTTAAGAATTTAAGAATTTAAGAATAAGAATTTAAGAATTTAAGAATTTAAGAATTTAAGAATTTAAGAATTTAAGAATTTAAGAATTTAAGAATTTAAGAATTTAAGAATTTAAGAATTTAAGAATTTAAGAATTTAAGAATTTAAGAATTTAAGAATTTAAGAATTTAAGAATTTAAGAATTTAAGAATTTAAGAATTTAAGAATTTAAGAATTTAAGAATTTAAGAATTTAAGAATTTAAGAATCAAGAATTTAAGAATTTAAGAATTTAAGAATTTAAGAATTTAAGAATTTAAGAATTTAAGAATTTAAGAATTTAAGAATTTAAGAATTTAAGAATTTAAGAATTTAAGAATTTAAGAATTTAAGAATTTAAGAATTTAAGAATTTAAGAATTTAAGAATTTAAGAATTTAAGAATTTAAGAATTTAAGAATTTAAGAATTTAAGAATTTAAGAATTTAAGAATTTAAGAATTTAAGAATTTAAGAATTTAAGAATTTAAGAATTTAAGAATTTAAGAATTTAAGAATTTAAGAATTTAAGAATTTAAGAATTTAAGAATTTAAGAATTTAAGAATTTAAGAATTTAAGAATTTAAGAATTTAAGAATTTAAGAATTTAAGAATTTAAGAATTTAAGAATTTAAGAATTTAAGAATTTAAGAATTTAAGAATTTAAGAATTTAAGAATTTAAGAATTTAAGAATTTAAGAATTTAAGAATTTAAGAATTTAAGAATTTAAGAATTTAAGAATTTAAGAATTTAAGAATTTAAGAATTTAAGAATTTAAGAATTTAAGAATTTAAGAATTTAAGAATTTAAGAATTTAAGAATTTAAGAATTTAAGAATTTAAGAATTTAAGAATTTAAGAATTTAAGAATTTAAGAATTTAAGAATTTAAGAATTTAAGAATTTAAGAATTTAAGAATTTAAGAATTTAAGAATTTAAGAATTTAAGAATTTAAGAATTTAAGAATTTAAGAATTTAAGAATTTAAGAATTTAAGAATTTAAGAATTTAAGAATTTAAGAATTTAAGAATTTAAGAATTTAAGAATTTAAGAATTTAAGAATTTAAGAATTTAAGAATTTAAGAATTTAAGAATTTAAGAATTTAAGAATTTAAGAATTTAAGAATTTAAGAATTTAAGAATTTAAGAATTTAAGAATTTAAGAATTTAAGAATTTAAGAATTTAAGAATTTAAGAATTTAAGAATTTAAGAATTTAAGAATTTAAGAATTTAAGAATTTAAGAATTTAAGAATTTAAGAATTTAAGAATTTAAGAATTTAAGAATTTAAGAATTTAAGAATTTAAGAATTTAAGAATTTAAGAATTTAAGAATTTAAGAATTTAAGAATTTAAGAATTTAAGAATTTAAGAATTTAAGAATTTAAGAATTTAAGAATTTAAGAATTTAAGAATTTAAGAATTTAAGAATTTAAGAATTTAAGAATTTAAGAATTTAAGAATTTAAGAATTTAAGAATTTAAGAATTTAAGAATTTAAGAATTTAAGAATTTAAGAATTTAAGAATTTAAGAATTTAAGAATTTAAGAATTTAAGAATTTAAGAATTTAAGAATTTAAGAATTTAAGAATTTAAGAATTTAAGAATTTAAGAATTTAAGAATTTAAGAATTTAAGAATTTAAGAATTTAAGAATTTAAGAATTTAAGAATTTAAGAATTTAAGAATTTAAGAATTTAAGAATTTAAGAATTTAAGAATTTAAGAATTTAAGAATTTAAGAATTTAAGAATTTAAGAATTTAAGAATTTAAGAATTTAAGAATTTAAGAATTTAAGAATTTAAGAATTTAAGAATTTAAGAATTTAAGAATTTAAGAATTTAAGAATTTAAGAATTTAAGAATTTAAGAATTTAAGAATTTAAGAATTTAAGAATTTAAGAATTTAAGAATTTAAGAATTTAAGAATTTAAGAATTTAAGAATTTAAGAATTTAAGAATTTAAGAATTTAAGAATTTAAGAATTTAAGAATTTAAGAATTTAAGAATTTAAGAATTTAAGAATTTAAGAATTTAAGAATTTAAGAATTTAAGAATTTAAGAATTTAAGAATTTAAGAATTTAAGAATTTAAGAATTTAAGAATTTAAGAATTTAAGAATTTAAGAATTTAAGAATTTAAGAATTTAAGAATTTAAGAATTTAAGAATTTAAGAATTTAAGAATTTAAGAATTTAAGAATTTAAGAATTTAAGAATTTAAGAATTTAAGAATTTAAGAATTTAAGAATTTAAGAATTTAAGAATTTAAGAATTTAAGAATTTAAGAATTTAAGAATTTAAGAATTTAAGAATTTAAGAATTTAAGAATTTAAGAATTTAAGAATTTAAGAATTTAAGAATTTAAGAATTTAAGAATTTAAGAATTTAAGAATTTAAGAATTTAAGAATTTAAGAATTTAAGAATTTAAGAATTTAAGAATTTAAGAATTTAAGAATTTAAGAATTTAAGAATTTAAGAATTTAAGAAAATTTAAGAATTTAAGAATTTAAGAATTTAAGAATTTAAGAATTTAAGAATTTAAGAATTTAAGAATTTAAGAATTTAAGAATTTAAGAATTTAAGAATTTAAGAATTTAAGAATTTAAGAATTTAAGAATTTAAGAATTTAAGAATTTAAGAATTTAAGAATTTAAGAATTTAAGAATTTAAGAATTTAAGAATTTAAGAATTTAAGAATTTAAGAATTTAAGAATTTAAGAATTTAAGAATTTAAGAATTTAAGAATTTAAGAATTTAAGAATTTAAGAATTTAAGAATTTAAGAATTTAAGAATTTAAGAATTTAAGAATTTAAGAATTTAAGAATTTAAGAATTTAAGAATTTAAGAATTTAAGAATTTAAGAATTTAAGAATTTAAGAATTTAAGAATTAGAGAATTTAAGAATTTAAGAATTTAAGAATTTAAGAATTTAAGAATTTAAGAATTTAAGAATTTAAGAATTTAAGAATTTAAGAATTTAAGAATTTAAGAATTTAAGAATTTAAGAATTTAAGAATTTAAGAATTTAAGAATTTAAGAATTTAAGAATTTAAGAATTTAAGAATTTAAGAATTTAAGAATTTAAGAATTTAAGAATTTAAGAATTTAAGAATTTAAGAATTTAAGAATTTAAGAATTTAAGAATTTAAGAATTTAAGAATTTAAGAATTTAAGAATTTAAGAATTTAAGAATTTAAGAATTTAAGAATTTAAGAATTTAAGAATTTAAGAATTTAAGAATTTAAGAATTTAAGAATTTAAGAATTTAAGAATTTAAGAATTTAAGAATTTAAGAATTTAAGAATTTAAGAATTTAAGAATTTAAGAATTTAAGAATTTAAGAATTTAAGAATTTAAGAATTTAAGAATTTAAGAATTTAAGAATTTAAGAATTTAAGAATTTAAGAATTTAAGAATTTAAGAATTTAAGAATTTAAGAATTTAAGAATTTAAGAATTTAAGAATTTAAGAATTTAAGAATTTAAGAATTTAAGAATTTAAGAATTTAAGAATTTAAGAATTTAAGAATTTAAGAATTTAAGAAATTTAAGAATTTAAGAATTTAAGAATTTAAGAATTTAAGAATTTAAGAATTTAAGAATTTAAGAATTTAAGAATTTAAGAATTTAAGAATTTAAGAATTTAAGAATTTAAGAATTTAAGAATTTAAGAATTTAAGAATTTAAGAATTTAAGAATTTAAGAATTTAAGAATTTAAGAATTTAAGAATTTAAGAATTTAAGAATTTAAGAATTTAAGAATTTAAGAATTTAAGAATTTAAGAATTTAAGAATTTAAGAATTTAAGAATTTAAGAATTTAAGAATTTAAGAATTTAAGAATTTAAGAATTTAAGAATTTAAGAATTTAAGAATTTAAGAATTTAAGAATTTAAGAATTTAAGAATTTAAGAATTTAAGAATTTAAGAATTTAAGAATTTAAGAATTTAAGAATTTAAGAATTTAAGAATTTAAGAATTTAAGAATTTAAGAATTTAAGAATTTAAGAATTTAAGAATTTAAGAATTTAAGAATTTAAGAATTTAAGAATTTAAGAATTTAAGAATTTAAGAATTTAAGAATTTAAGAATTTAAGAATTTAAGAATTTAAGAATTTAAGAATTTAAGAATTTAAGAATTTAAGAATTTAAGAATTTAAGAATTTAAGAATTTAAGAATTTAAGAATTTAAGAATTTAAGAATTTAAGAATTTAAGAATTTAAGAATTTAAGAATTTAAGAATTTAAGAATTTAAGAATTTAAGAATTTAAGAATTTAAGAATTTAAGAATTTAAGAATTTAAGAATTTAAGAATTTAAGAATTTAAGAATTTAAGAATTTAAGAATTTAAGAATTTAAGAATTTAAGAATTTAAGAATTTAAGAATTTAAGAATTTAAGAATTTAAGAATTTAAGAATTTAAGAATTTAAGAATTTAAGAATTTAAGAATTTAAGAATTTAAGAATTTAAGAATTTAAGAATTTAAGAATTTAAGAATTTAAGAATTTAAGAATTTAAGAATTTAAGAATTTAAGAATTTAAGAATTTAAGAATTTAAGAATTTAAGAATTTAAGAATTTAAGAATTTAAGAATTTAAGAATTTAAGAATTTAAGAATTTAAGAATTTAAGAATTTAAGAATTTAAGAATTTAAGAATTTAAGAATTTAAGAATTTAAGAATTTAAGAATTTAAGAATTTAAGAATTTAAGAATTTAAGAATTTAAGAATTTAAGAATTTAAGAATTTAAGAATTTAAGAATTTAAGAATTTAAGAATTTAAGAATTTAAGAATTTAAGAATTTAAGAATTTAAGAATTTAAGAATTTAAGAATTTAAGAATTTAAGAATTTAAGAATTTAAGAATTTAAGAATTTAAGAATTTAAGAATTTAAGAATTTAAGAATTTAAGAATTTAAGAATTTAAGAATTTAAGAATTTAAGAATTTAAGAATTTAAGAATTTAAGAATTTAAGAATTTAAGAATTTAAGAATTTAAGAATTTAAGAATTTAAGAATTTAAGAATTTAAGAATTTAAGAATTTAAGAATTTAAGAATTTAAGAATTTAAGAATTTAAGAATTTAAGAATTTAAGAATTTAAGAATTTAAGAATTTAAGAATTTAAGAATTTAAGAATTTAAGAATTTAAGAATTTAAGAATTTAAGAATTTAAGAATTTAAGAATTTAAGAATTTAAGAATTTAAGAATTTAAGAATTTAAGAATTTAAGAATTTAAGAATTTAAGAATTTAAGAATTTAAGAATTTAAGAATTTAAGAATTTAAGAATTTAAGAATTTAAGAATTTAAGAATTTAAGAATTTAAGAATTTAAGAATTTAAGAATTTAAGAATTTAAGAATTTAAGAACTTAAGAATTTAAGAATTTAAGAATTTAAGAATTTAAGAATTTAAGAATTTAAGAATTTAAGAATTTAAGAATTTAAGAATTTAAGAATTTAAGAATTTAAGAATTTAAGAATTTAAGAATTTAAGAATTTAAGAATTTAAGAATTTAAGAATTTAAGAATTTAAGAATTTAAGAATTTAAGAATTTAAGAATTTAAGAATTTAAGAATTTAAGAATTTAAGAATTTAAGAATTTAAGAATTTAAGAATTTAAGAATTTAAGAATTTAAGAATTTAAGAATTTAAGAATTTAAGAATTTAAGAATTTAAGAATTTAAGAATTTAAGAATTTAAGAATTTAAGAATTTAAGAATTTAAGAATTTAAGAATTTAAGAATTTAAGAATTTAAGAATTTAAGAATTTAAGAATTTAAGAATTTAAGAATTTAAGAATTTAAGAATTTAAGAATTTAAGAATTTAAGAATTTAAGAATTTAAGAATTTAAGAATTTAAGAATTTAAGAATTTAAGAATAAGAATTTAAGAATTTAAGAATTTAAGAATTTAAGAATTTAAGAATTTAAGAATTTAAGAATTTAAGAATTTAAGAATTTAAGAATTTAAGAATTTAAGAATTTAAGAATTTAAGAATTTAAGAATTTAAGAATTTAAGAATTTAAGAATTTAAGAATTTAAGAATTTAAGAATTTAAGAATTTAAGAATTTAAGAATTTAAGAATTTAAGAATTTAAGAATTTAAGAATTTAAGAATTTAAGAATTTAAGAATTTAAGAATTTAAGAATTTAAGAATTTAAGAATTTAAGAATTTAAGAATTTAAGAATTTAAGAATTTAAGAATTTAAGAATTTAAGAATTTAAGAATTTAAGAATTTAAGAATTTAAGAATTTAAGAATTTAAGAATTTAAGAATTTAAGAATTTAAGAATTTAAGAATTTAAGAATTTAAGAATTTAAGAATTTAAGAATTTAAGAATTTAAGAATTTAAGAATTTAAGAATTTAAGAATTTAAGAATTTAAGAATTTAAGAATTTAAGAATTTAAGAATTTAAGAATTTAAGAATTTAAGAATTTAAGAATTTAAGAATTTAAGAATTTAAGAATTTAAGAATTTAAGAATTTAAGAATTTAAGAATTTAAGAATTTAAGAATTTAAGAATTTAAGAATTTAAGAATTTAAGAATTTAAGAATTTAAGAATTTAAGAATTTAAGAATTTAAGAATTTAAGAATTTAAGAATTTAAGAATTTAAGAATTTAAGAATTTAAGAATTTAAGAATTTAAGAATTTAAGAATTTAAGAATTTAAGAATTTAAGAATTTAAGAATTTAAGAATTTAAGAATTTAAGAATTTAAGAATTTAAGAATTTAAGAATTTAAGAATTTAAGAATTTAAGAATTTAAGAATTTAAGAATTTAAGAATTTAAGAATTTAAGAATTTAAGAATTTAAGAATTTAAGAATTTAAGAATTTAAGAATTTAAGAATTTAAGAATTTAAGAATTTAAGAATTTAAGAATTTAAGAATTTAAGAATTTAAGAATTTAAGAATTTAAGAATTTAAGAATTTAAGAATTTAAGAATTTAAGAATTTAAGAATTTAAGAATTTAAGAATTTAAGAATTTAAGAATTTAAGAATTTAAGAATTTAAGAATTTAAGAATTTAAGAATTTAAGAATTTAAGAATTTAAGAATTTAAGAATTTAAGAATTTAAGAATTTAAGAATTTAAGAATTTAAGAATTTAAGAATTTAAGAATTTAAGAATTTAAGAATTTAAGAATTTAAGAATTTAAGAATTTAAGAATTTAAGAATTTAAGAATTTAAGAATTTAAGAATTTAAGAATTTAAGAATTTAAGAATTTAAGAATTTAAGAATTTAAGAATTTAAGAATTTAAATTTAAGAATTTAAGAATTTAAGAATTTAAGAATTTAAGAATTTAAGAATTTAAGAATTTAAGAATTTAAGAATTTAAGAATTTAAGAATTTAAGAATTTAAGAATTTAAGAATTTAAGAATTTAAGAATTTAAGAATTTAAGAATTTAAGAATTTAAGAATTTAAGAATTTAAGAATTTAAGAATTTAAGAATTTAAGAATTTAAGAATTTAAGAATTTAAGAATTTAAGAATTTAAGAATTTAAGAATTTAAGAATTTAAGAATTTAAGAATTTAAGAATTTAAGAATTTAAGAATTTAAGAATTTAAGAATTTAAGAATTTAAGAATTTAAGAATTTAAGAATTTAAGAATTTAAGAATTTAAGAATTTAAGAATTTAAGAATTTAAGAATTTAAGAATTTAAGAATTTAAGAATTTAAGAATTTAAGAATTTAAGAATTTAAGAATTTAAGAATTTAAGAATTTAAGAATTTAAGAATTTAAGAATTTAAGAATTTAAGAATTTAAGAATTTAAGAATTTAAGAATTTAAGAATTTAAGAATTTAAGAATTTAAGAATTTAAGAATTTAAGAATTTAAGAATTTAAGAATTTAAGAATTTAAGAATTTAAGAATTTAAGAATTTAAGAATTTAAGAATTTAAGAATTTAAGAATTTAAGAATTTAAGAATTTAAGAATTTAAGAATTTAAGAATTTAAGAATTTAAGAATTTAAGAATTTAAGAATTTAAGAATTTAAGAATTTAAGAATTTAAGAATTTAAGAATTTAAGAATTTAAGAATTTAAGAATTTAAGAATTTAAGAATTAAGAATTTAAGAATTTAAGAATTTAAGAATTTAAGAATTTAAGAATTTAAGAATTTAAGAATTTAAGAATTTAAGAATTTAAGAATTTAAGAATTTAAGAATTTAAGAATTTAAGAATTTAAGAATTTAAGAATTTAAGAATTTAAGAATTTAAGAATTTAAGAATTTAAGAATTTAAGAATTTAAGAATTTAAGAATTTAAGAATTTAAGAATTTAAGAATTTAAGAATTTAAGAATTTAAGAATTTAAGAATTTAAGAATTTAAGAATTTAAGAATTTAAGAATTTAAGAATTTAAGAATTTAAGAATTTAAGAATTTAAGAATTTAAGAATTTAAGAATTTAAGAATTTAAGAATTTAAGAATTTAAGAATTTAAGAATTTAAGAATTTAAGAATTTAAGAATTTAAGAATTTAAGAATTTAAGAATTTAAGAATTTAAGAATTTAAGAATTTAAGAATTTAAGAATTTAAGAATTTAAGAATTTAAGAATTTAAGAATTTAAGAATTTAAGAATTTAAGAATTTAAGAATTTAAGAATTTAAGAATTTAAGAATTTAAGAATTTAAGAATTTAAGAATTTAAGAATTTAAGAATTTAAGAATTTAAGAATTTAAGAATTTAAGAATTTAAGAATTTAAGAATTTAAGAATTTAAGAATTTAAGAATTTAAGAATTTAAGAATTTAAGAATTTAAGAATTTAAGAATTTAAGAATTTAAGAATTTAAGAATTTAAGAATTTAAGAATTTAAGAATTTAAGAATTTAAGAATTTAAGAATTTAAGAATTTAAGAATTTAAGAATTTAAGAATTTAAGAATTTAAGAATTTAAGAATTTAAGAATTTAAGAATTTAAGAATTTAAGAATTTAAGAATTTAAGAATTTAAGAATTTAAGAATTTAAGAATTTAAGAATTTAAGAATTTAAGAATTTAAGAATTTAAGAATTTAAGAATTTAAGAATTTAAGAATTTAAGAATTTAAGAATTTAAGAATTTAAGAATTTAAGAATTTAAGAATTTAAGAATTTAAGAATTTAAGAATTTAAGAATTTAAGAATTTAAGAATTTAAGAATTTAAGAATTTAAGAATTTAAGAATTTAAGAATTTAAGAATTTAAGAATTTAAGAATTTAAGAATTTAAGAATTTAAGAATTTAAGAATTTAAGAATTTAAGAATTTAAGAATTTAAGAATTTAAGAATTTAAGAATTTAAGAATTTAAGAATTTAAGAATTTAAGAATTTAAGAATTTAAGAATTTAAGAATTTAAGAATTTAAGAATTTAAGAATTTAAGAATTTAAGAATTTAAGAATTTAAGAATTTAAGAATTTAAGAATTTAAGAATTTAAGAATTTAAGAATTTAAGAATTTAAGAATTTAAGAATTTAAGAATTTAAGAATTTAAGAATTTAAGAATTTAAGAATTTAAGAATTTAAGAATTTAAGAATTTAAGAATTTAAGAATTTAAGAATTTAAGAATTTAAGAATTTAAGAATTTAAGAATTTAAGAATTTAAGAATTTAAGAATTTAAGAATTTAAGAATTTAAGAATTTAAGAATTTAAGAATTTAAGAATTTAAGAATTTAAGAATTTAAGAATTTAAGAATTTAAGAATTTAAGAATTTAAGAATTTAAGAATTTAAGAATTTAAGAATTTAAGAATTTAAGAATTTAAGAATTTAAGAATTTAAGAATTTAAGAATTTAAGAATTTAAGAATTTAAGAATTTAAGAATTTAAGAATTTAAGAATTTAAGAATTTAAGAATTTAAGAATTTAAGAATTTAAGAATTTAAGAATTTAAGAATTTAAGAATTTAAGAATTTAAGAATTTAAGAATTTAAGAATTTAAGAATTTAAGAATTTAAGAATTTAAGAATTTAAGAATTTAAGAATTTAAGAATTTAAGAATTTAAGAATTTAAGAATTTAAGAATTTAAGAATTTAAGAATTTAAGAATTTAAGAATTTAAGAATTTAAGAATTTAAGAATTTAAGAATTTAAGAATTTAAGAATTTAAGAATTTAAGAATTTAAGAATTTAAGAATTTAAGAATTTAAGAATTTAAGAATTTAAGAATTTAAGAATTTAAGAATTTAAGAATTTAAGAATTTAAGAATTTAAGAATTTAAGAATTTAAGAATTTAAGAATTTAAGAATTTAAGAATTTAAGAATTTAAGAATTTAAGAATTTAAGAATTTAAGAATTTAAGAATTTAAGAATTTAAGAATTTAAGAATTTAAGAATTTAAGAATTTAAGAATTTAAGAATTTAAGAATTTAAGAATTTAAGAATTTAAGAATTTAAGAATTTAAGAATTTAAGAATTTAAGAATTTAAGAATTTAAGAATTTAAGAATTTAAGAATTTAAGAATTTAAGAATTTAAGAATTTAAGAATTTAAGAATTAAGAATTTAAGAATTTAAGAATTTAAGAATTTAAGAATTTAAGAATTTAAGAATTTAAGAATTTAAGAATTTAAGAATTTAAGAATTTAAGAATTTAAGAATTTAAGAATTTAAGAATTTAAGAATTTAAGAATTTAAGAATTTAAGAATTTAAGAATTTAAGAATTTAAGAATTTAAGAATTTAAGAATTTAAGAATTTAAGAATTTAAGAATTTAAGAATTTAAGAATTTAAGAATTTAAGAATTTAAGAATTTAAGAATTTAAGAATTTAAGAATTTAATAAAAATTTAAGAATTAAAGAATTTAAGAAAAAATTAAACATTTGTACCAGCTTTATTTCATAATTTCCAAATTTCCTATTTTCCTAATTTCCTAGTTACCGAATATCCTAATTTCCTTATTTCCTAATTTCCATACTTCCAAATTTCCTGATTTCTTAACTTCCTAAACTCCTAATTTCCTGGTTTCCTAATTTCCTAACTTCCTAATTTTCTGATTTCCTAATTTCCTAACTTCTTAATTTCCTAGCTTCCTAATTCCCTAACATATTAATTCATAAATTCTTAACTTCCTAACTTCCTAAACTCCTAGTTTCCTAATTTCCTAATTTCCTAACTTCCTAATTTCCTAGTTTCCTGATATCCTAATTTCCCAATTTCCTAACTTCCTCACTTCCTAATATCCTAATTTAATTTCCTAACTTCCTAATTTCCTAGTTTCCTAATTTTAAAAATTTCCTTATTTCCTAATTTCCTAATTTCCTAACTTCCAAATTTCCTAATCTCCTCATATCCTAATTTCCTAACTACCGAACATCCTAATTTCCTTACATATTAATTTTCTAAATTCTTAATTTCCTTGTTTCATTATTTCATAGTTTCCTAATTTTCTTATTTTCTTTATTTTACTTATTTGCTAATATCATAATTTCCAAATTTCTTAATTCCCTTGTTTCCTAATTTCCTAATTTTTTAATTTCCTTATTTCATAATTACATAGTTTTTTAATTTCCTTATTTCATAATTACATATTTTTTTAAATTTCAGTTTTTCTTGTTTTAGAATTTCTAAATTTGCTTTTATTTATTGATTTCTTAATTTTGTTTATAATTGTTGTTAAAAGTTTTTGAACAAACATTTTTAATCTATTTAATTCTAAGTTTTGAATATTTTTAATCTTTTTATTTTTTCCTCGAAAGAACCTCAAGCGCGCACACCGTCAATCGCGCTCATACCGAACTGTCAACTTTTCTTGGGGGGGTCACGAAAAGAACACGCAACATTTCTTGACCGCGTTCCTTCCGATCAGCATACCGTACTTTAAAATTCAAACTTGATAAAACATATTTTCGAACTGGAATAATTTAGTGCCTTCGACTAAGTGCAAGTATCGGACTGAAAATGGTATTTTCTAAAAATTCAAACTTGATTCAACATATTTTCACACTGGAATGATTTAGTGCCTTCGACTAAGTGTAAGTATCGGACGGAAAATGATATTTTCTGAAAATTCAAACTTGATTAAACATATTTCCACACTGGAACGATTAAAAGCCTTCGACTAAATGCAAGTATTGGGCAAAAAATGAAATTTTCGTAAAATTCAAACTTGATAAAACATATTTTCGAACTGGAATAATTTAGTGCCTTCGACTAAGTGCAAGTATCGGACTGAAAATGGTATTTTCTAAAAATTCAAACTTGATTCAACATATTTTCACACTGGAATGATTTAGTGTCTTCGACTAAGTGCAAGTATCGGACGGAAAATGATATTTTCTGAAAATTCAAACTTGATTAAACATATTTCCACACTGGAACGATTAAAAGCCTTCGACTAAATGCAAGTATTGGGCAAAAAATGATATTTTCTTAAAATTCAAACATGAATCAACATATTTCCACACTGGAATGATTTAGTGCCTTCGACTTAAAGCAAGTTTTGGGCACTAAATCATTCCAGTGTGAAAATATGTTCAATCAAGTTTGAATTTTAAGAAAATATAATTTTCAGTCCGATACTTGCACTTAGTCGAAGGCACTTAATCTTTCTAGTGTGAAAATATGTTCAATCAAGTTTTAATTTTAAGAAAATATCATTTTGCCCGATACTTGCATTTAGTCGAAGGCACCAAATCGTTCCAGTGTGGAAATATGTTTAATCAAGTTTGAATTTTAAGAAAATATCATTTTCCGTCCGATACTTGCACTTAGTCGAAGGCACTTAATCATTCCAGTGTGAAAATATGTTCAATCAAGATTGAATTTTAAGAAAATATCATTTTTTGCCCGATACTTGCATTTAGTCGAAGGCACTAAATCGTACCAGTGTGAAAATATGTTTAATCTAGTTTGAATTTTAAGAAAATATTATTTTCAGTCTGATACTTGCACTTTGTCGAAGGCACTAAATCATTCTAGTGTGAAAATATGTTCAATCAAGTTTGAATTTTTAGAAAATATCATTTTCAGTCCGATACTTGCACTTAGTCGAAGGCACTAAATCATTCTAGTGTGAAAATATGTTCAATCAAGTTTTAATTTTAAGAAAATATCATTTTTTGCCCGATACTTGCATTTAGTCGAAGGCACTAAATCATTCCAGTGTGAAAATATGTTTAATCTAGTTTGAATTTTAAGAAAATATCATTTTCAGTCCGATACTTGCACTTTGTCGAAGGCACTTAATTATTCTAGTGTGAAAATATGTTCAATCAAGTTTGAATTTTTTGAAAATATCATTTTCAGTCCGATACTTGCATTTAGTCGAAGGCACTAAATCGTTCCAGTGTGGAAATATTTTTAATCAAGTTTGAATTTTAGGAAAATATCATTTTCAGTCCGATACTTGCACTAAGTCGAAGGCACTAAATCATTCCAGTGTGAAAATATGTTAAATCAAGTATAAATTCTAACTTAAAAAACATTTTTAGCCCTATACTTGCACTTAGCCGAAGGCTTTATATGACGATTTGATTGAAAACAATGAGGGCGCTAAATGCGGGTATAGGACACTAAATAGCACTAAATGAGCACTTAATTTTAGCACTGAAAACATTCAAAATGGCGACATCTGAAATTTGACTTTTGAACTTTGTATGGCGATTTGTATGGAAACTATGAAGGCACTAAATGTGGGGTATAGGGCACTAAATAGCACTTAATGAGCGCTAAATTTTAGCACTGAAAAACATTCAAAATGGCGACATCTGAAATTTGACTTTTGAACTTTGTATGGCGATTTGTATGGAAACTATGAGGGCACTAAATGTGGGGTATAGGGCACTAAATAGCACTAAATGAGCACTAAATTTTTGCACTGAAATTATTCAAAATATCGACATCTGAAATTTGACTTTTAAACTTTGTATGGAGATTTGTATGGAAACTATGAGGGCACTAAATGTGGGGTATAGGGCACTAAATAGCACTAAATGAGCACTAAATTTTAACACTGAAATTATTCAAAATATCGACATCTGATTGACTTTTGACTTTTGAACTTTGTATGGCGATTTGTATGGAAACTATGAAGGCACTAAATGTGGGGTATAGGGCACTAAATAGCACTAAATGAGCACTAAATTTTAGTACTGAAAAACATTCAAAATATCGACATCTGAAATTTGACTTTTGAACTTTGTATGGCGATTTGTATGGAAACTATGAGGGCACTAAATGTGGGGTATAGGGCACTAAATAGCACTAAATGAGCACTAAATTTTAGCACAAAACAAATTCCAAATGGCGACATGTGTCATCTAGCTTGTATTTCAAATTTTTGTATGGCGATTTGTATGGAAACTATGAGGGCACTAAATGTGGGGTATAGGGCACTGAATAGCACTAAATGAGCACTAAATTTTAGCACTGAAAAACATTCAAAATGGCGACATCTGAAATTTGACTTTTGAACTTTGTATGGCGATTTGTATGGAAACTATGAGGGCACTAAATGTGGGGTATATGGCACTAAATAGCACTAAATGAGCACTAAATTTTAGCACAAAGAAAATTCAAAATGGCGACATGTGTCATAGGGCTTGTATTTCAAATTTTTGTATGGCGATTTGTATGGAAACTATAAGGGCACTAAATGTGGGGTATAGGGCACTAAATAGCACTAAATGAGCACTAAATGAGCACTAAATTTTAGCACAAAGAAAATTCAAAATGGTGACCTGTGTCATCTGGCTTGTATTTCAAATTTTTGTATGGCGATTTGTATGGAAACTATGAGGGCACTAAATATGGGGTATAGGGCACTAAATAGCACTAAATGAGCACTAAATTTTAGCACAAAGAAAATTCAAAATGGCGACATGTGTCATCTGGCTTGTATTTCAAATTTTGTACGGCAATTTGTATGGAAACTATGAGGGCACTAAATGTGGGGTATAGGGCACTAAGTAGCACTAAATGAGCACTAAATTTTAGCACAAAACAAATTCCAAATGGCGACATGTGTCATCTGGCTTGTATTTCAAATTTTTGTATGGCGATTTGTATGGAAACTATGAGGACACTAAATGTGGGGTATAGGGCACTAAATAGCACTAAATGAGCACTAAATTTCATCACTGAAATTATTCAAAATATCGACATCTGAAATTTGACTTTTGAACTTTGTATGGCAATTTGTATGGAAACTATGAGGGCACAAAATGTGGGGTATAGGGCACTAAATAGCACTAAATGAGCACTAAATTTTTGCACTGAAAAACATTCAAAATGGCAACATCTGAAATTTGACTTTTGAACTTTGTATGGCGATTTGTATGGAAACTATGAGGGCACTAAATGTGGGGTATAGGGCACTAAATAGCACTAAATGAGCACTAAATTTTAGCACTGAAATTATTCAAAATATCGACATCTGAAATTTGACTTTTGAACTTTGTATGGCGATTTGTATGGAAACTATGAGGGCACTAAATGTGGGGTATAGGGCACTAAATAGCACTAAATGAGCACTAAATTTTAGCACAAAACAAATTCCAAATGGCGACATGTGTCATCTGGCTTGTATTTCAAATTTTTGTATGGCGATTTGTATGGAAACTATGAGGGCACTAAATGTGGGGTATAGGGCACTTAATAGCACTAAATGAGCACTTAATTTTAGCACTGAAAAACATTCAAAATGGCGACATCTGAAATTTGACTTTTGAACTTTGTATGGCGATTTGTATGGAAACTATGAGGGCACTAAATGTGGGGTATAGGGCACTAAATAGCACTAAATGAGCACTAAATTTTAGCACAAAGAAAATTCAAAATGGCGACATGTGTCATCTGGCTTGTATTTCAAATTTTGTATGGCGATTTGTATGGAAACTATAAGGGCACTAAATGTGGGGTATAGGGCACTAAATAGCACTAAATGAGCACTAAATTTTAGCACAAAGAAAATTCAAAATGGCGACATGTGTCATCTGGCTTGTATTTCAAATTTTTGTATGGCGATTTGTATGGAAACTATGAGGGCACTAAATATGGGGTATAGGGCACTAAATAGCACTAAATGAGCACTAAATTTTAGCACAAAGAAAATTCAAAATGGCGACATGTGTCATCTGGCTTGTATTTCAAATTTTGTATGGCAATTTGTATGGAAACTATAAGGACACTAAATGTGGGGTATAGGGCTCTAAATAGCACTAAATGAGCACTAAATTTTAGCACAAAGAAAATTCAAAATTGCGACATGTGTCATCTGGCTTGTATAGACCCTAAAACACCGCAAAATCAAATTTTAATTTGAAGGGGGCGGGGGAAGTCTTCAAAGAGAGGTGGATTTTAACTCAAGAAGAAGGGGAGGGAGATTGAACGGAATTCTGAAACTTTAACATAGCATAAACCGCCATTCCGGGCATCAAATAGACAGAGCAAGAATATTAAAATTCACCACTTTAATGCATGTGGCCTCAAATATATGAAAAAATCGAAAATTAAACTTTTTTTTAAAAAATATCAAAATTCATTTGTTTTTATTATACTAAGTACAAACAACACAAAAAAGTCACAAAAAAAAAAACAAAAATATTTTTGGCCGCTCGCTTATATGGAAATACCCCATAGTGCATGGGTTGTCTCTCATGCTCATGCTCAATATGGGTTGATACCCATGGTTTTCAATACTGGTAATTAAAATGGCCATTTCGACAGTATTGGCCACAACTTGGAGTGACCGGTGCCCTCAGGGAGGTTATCCCGGGAGGACATTTACCGAACCATACGATTTCGGGCAAAATGGGTATCAATATTCATGGTTTTTGATATTGGTAATGAAAATGGTAATTTCGAAAAAAAAGGTGGCCACAACCTGGAGTGGCCGGTACCCTAAAGGAAAGTTTTCCCGGGGAGACATTTACTGACGCATAATTCAACAACCCGAGCAGGGGTAAATAACACGGGAATGCCATATTTTGGTATTACTTGGCATAATAACAAATACCAAAATGTACCCTTGGTTGCCCAGCAATAGATGGTATAATACCACGAAATCATACCAAAAAACACCAAAACGTGCCATTCCAAGGACAAATGAATACCAGACAAATAACAACTTTCCGGGTAAATAAAAATCTCATTGGACAAAAAACAATGAGAATTCTCTATAGGATTACAGCGGGAATTCAATTTGGTTAATGAGATTGCAATGAGAAATGGGTAGAATGTTGATGCTATATTTAAATCGTTCGAACAGGCAGAAAAACGAAGTCTTGCTTGAAGAGCCAAAAAAATATCAGGTAAAGAAAACTAGAGGAATACTGGAATCGAACTCACGACAGGTAAGGTGCAGACACCATTTTAGCTACCCGTTTACCAACTGAGCTATCAACGCTTGTTGAAAACGAGCTGCTGCAGCATCAACATGTTCTAGCTGCAGGCAAAAATATCAAGAAATTCAAAGAAAGAGAAACAAACTAAACCAGAACGAGAAAGGCTATAGCACAGGTAGCGTGGCATTTTTCGTGGGATTTTCGAGGATGCATGATTCCAACTGAATTTCAACAATATTAAAAGGATTTTAGAACGAAGTTCGAATACCACATGCATACCAACATTTTGGTATTGAAAGGGTTATTTTATCAAATTAACAAAGATTGACATTATTTTTTTGAGTTTCGAGTATGACGAAAAAGGCACACAATGTTAAGTAAAATACATCCATTTTCTTAAAATTTGCCCAATAACAAAACAATACCAAAATTTGGTATAATACCACAGATTGGTATTAACTTACATTGAATGGTATTATTTTACATTTCCCTTGTTATTTACCCATGCTCGGGAAACTGGCTTAATTTTAAAATCTTTTCTGCTAAGTTCTTTGTCATACTGGTCATGTGGAACATAACCACCTGCACCATTTTTTTTCAGTTCTAGAATTCAACGAAATTTTGTTTATTATGTATGACTTCAAAAGTAGTACACAACAGTTACAGAAAATTTTACAAAAAATGATTTTTTTTTTTGTTCGACCCCAAACAATCTCATGTTGGTAAACAAACGACGCCATATTGCCAATGTTGTTCGGTAGCTTATATCAGGCCATCGCCGGGGCCCTGGTGAAATTTGAACACAGTGAGATTCGATAGGTACATCGGTGGTACATCCATTTTCTCTAATAGAGAAGTTAGTTTAGTGACGTTTTCTTCAAAACAGCTATATTTCCAGCAGAGCAAGTACATCAAAAATCCATAAAGGTAAACATATGTACTTCTTTGGTACATGCTAAAACCATGTTTGGATTTTTGATTTGCCCAGATTGCCCTGCTGGATGGCTTGACATATTAAATCTAACAAAACAAAAATCGGTGACCAAAACAATCAGTTTGTGTCTATTTTTGATAAAATTTTTAGATTATGTTTCTTACCATTTTGATTGAAACTTCCCGTCCTACCAATGGGCATGGCTGACACGCTGAAAAAAAAAAAATGTTACCCAAAATCGTAACCAATAAAATCAAATAATTAAATATCCTTGCATGACCGATCTATAGCATTATATATATTTACTATATTGGAATCATATAACTAAAACAACAATTAAACGAAAAATCATCCTCATCATCATCCGAGCCTGGGTAAATAACACAGGAATACCAAATTTTGGTGTTACTTAGGCTAATAACAGAGACCCCAGTAATAGATGGCATTCCTGTGGTCTTCCACACACCATGTGGTATATTCTGGTATGATTTCATGGTATTTTACCATTTTTTACTGGGAAACCTGAAATTTTGAAGTTATCGCTGTTTTAGTGAAAAGAGTTGATTTTTTGCCAATTTCGTCATTCTCCGGTTTTTGCGCGCGGCGCGTCAAAAAACACGGATTTTATTTTCAAAAAATCATATCTCGGAATCCTGTTAATGAACTCCTCCCATTTTTTAGTATGTTATGTAAAAATGTCCGGGGAATCCGATAAAAATATTTCCAGACATAGGCTCTTTGGTCCAGACACCGCCAAAACGGCATTTTGAAGTTTCATACGCCCTTTTCATATGTTAGGCTAGATTTTTGAAACTTCTTACTATTTTCTTTGAAAGGCCAACTTATCACCTTTCATTTGCGTATAAGACAATTGAAATCGGTTAAAATGGCGAGGAGTTATGATTTTTCAAAAAAAGTGTTTTTTGCGAAAATCGACGAAAATGACCATTTTTCTGGCGTAGGTCACCCTAATGGCCAAACAAAAAAATATGGGTCTAATTATTTCGGCCAGGGAACCCCCAGAAACTTGAGCCCGATCCGCGCACTTTTGTTTTTTTCCATGCTGTTTTCGTGGGGAATTGCTGTATATATATATATATATATATATATATATATATATATATATATATATATATATATATATATATATATATATATATATATATATATATATATATATATATATATATATATATATATATATATATATATATATATATATATATATATATATATATATATATATATATATATATATATATATATATATATATATATATATATATATATATATATATATATATATATATATACATATATATATATACAGCAGTTCCATATGAAAGTTAAAAAAAAAATAAAGTTCTCGATCGGGCTCAAATTTTCGGGTTCCTTGCAAAATAATTAGACCCGTATTTTGTTTGGCCATTAGAAGTACGCCGTGTTAGGTGGTCGAAAAATGGCCATTTTCGTCGATTTTCAAAACCACTTTTTCAAAAATAATAACTTCTTCCATTTCAACCGATTTTAGCTGTCTAGGCGCAAATGAAAGATGATAAGTTGGACTCTCAAGAAAAATAATGTAAAGTTTCAAAATCTAGCCTAACATTTGAAAAGTCTTATGAAACATCAAATGCCGTTTTGACGGTGTCTGGACCAAAGAGTATATCTGAAAATATTTTTAACGGATTTCTCGACAATTTTACATAACATATCAAAATTGGGCGAGGTTCATTAACATTCAGAGATATGATTTGAAAATAAAACGGGTTTGACGCGCCGCGCGCAAAAACGAGAAATTAAAATCGGCTCAACTTTTTCACTAAACTGCGATAACTAGAAAATTTCAGCGATGACCTATAGATGTTAGGGTACCAAAATTTTCGTAATTGAAATACGCAACTTTTGGTACCCTAACATTTATAGGTCATCGCTGAAATTTTCGAGTTATCGCAGTTTTAGTGAAAAAAGTTGATTTTTTGCCGATTTCGTCAATTTCCCGTTTTCGCACGCGGCGCGTCGAAAAACCCGGATTTTATTTTCAAAAAATCATATCTCTGAATTCTGTTAATGAACCTCGCCCAATTTTTGATATGTTATGTAAAATTGTCCGAGGAATCCGTTAAAAATATTTTCAGATATAGGCTCTTTGGTCCAGACACCGTCAAAACGGCATTTGATGTTTTCATTAGACTTTTTCAAATGTTAGGCTAGATTTTTGAAACTCCACACTATTTTTTCTTGGAAGTCCAACTTATCATCTTTCATTTGCATCCTAGACAGCTAAAATCGGTTGGAATGGAGCGAAGTTATGATTTTTTGAAAAAAGTGGTATTTGTGAAAATCGACGAAAATGGCCATTTTTCGGACCACCTTAACACGACGTAGGCCACCCTAATGGCCAAACAAAAAAATACGGGTCTAATTATTTTGGCCAAGGAACCCCCAGAAAAATTTTGAGCCAAATCGAAGCACTTTTATTTTTTTTCTTTAACTTTCATATGGAACTGCTGTATATATATATATATACAGCCATTCCACGTCAAACAGGAAGTCTCCAAATCAAAAGTGCTCCGATTTGGCTTAAATTTGGAGTGGGGGTTCCTTGGCCCAAATAATTAGACCCGTATTTTTTTGTTTGGCGATTAGGGTGGTCCTATCCGAAATAGGGTGGTCCAAAAAATGGCATTTTTCGTCGATTTTCGCAAAAACCACATTTTTCAAAAAATCATATCTCCGGAACGGCTGAACCAATTTTGGAGCGCCACAATTCAAAAGAAAGGTTATTAGTTTTGCTTTTAAGCAAAAATATGTTGAGGTCCAAAAAAGCTAGCTGAATATTTGAAAAGGTCCAATGAAAATTACATTTGCCAATTTCAAGGTCTCGGGACCAAAGAGCCCATGTCTGAAAATATTTTTCCCTGATTCCTTGTAATATTTTACATCACATATCAAAAAATTGCGGATATCCATTAACACGTTTCGGAGATATGATTTTTTCAGCATTAAAACAGGGTTTTTCGACGCGCTGCGCGCAAAAATGGGAAAATGACGAAGACGGGTAAAAATCTACTTTTTTCACTAAAACTGCGATAACTTGAAAATTTCAGCGATGACCTATACATGTCTGGGTACCAAAAGTTGCGTCTTTCAATTATGAAAATTTTGGTACCCAGACATGTATAGGCCATCGCTGAAATTTTCAAGTTATCGCAGTTTTAGTGAAAAAAGTAGATTTTTACCCGTTTTCGTCATTTTCCCATTTTTGCGCGCGGCGCGTCGAAAAACCCTGTTTTTATGCTAAAAAAACCATTTCTCCGAAACGTGTTAATGGATATCCGCAATTTTTTGATATGTTATGTAAAATATTACAAGGAATCAGGGAAAAATATTTTCAGACATGGGCTCTTTGGTCCCGAGACCTTGAAATCGGCAAATGTAATTTTCATAGGACCTTTTCAAATATTCAGCTAGCTTTTTTGGACCTCAACATATTTTTCCTTAGAAGCCCAACTAATAACCTTTCTTTTGAATTGTGGCGCTCTAAAATTGGTTCATCCGTTCCGGAGATATGATTTTTTGAAAAATGTGGTTTTTGCGAAAATCGACGAAAAATGCCATTTTTTGGACCACCCTATTTCGGATAGGACCACCCTAATCGCCAAACAAAAAAATACGGGTCTAATTATTTGGGCCAAGAAACCCCCACTCCAAATTTGAGCCAAATCGGAGCACTTTTGATTTGGAGACTTCCTGTTTGACGTGGAATGGCTATATATATATATATATATATATATATATATATATATATATATATATATATATATATATATATATATATATATATATATATATATATATATATATATATGACGAAAAAGGCACACAATGTTAAGCAAAATACATCAATTTTCTTAAAATTTGCCCAATAACAAAACAATACCAAAATTTGGTATAATACCACAGATTGGTATTAACTTACATTGAATGGTATTATTTTACATTTCCCTTGTTATTTACCCATGCTCGGGAAACTGGCTTAATTTTAAAATCTTTTCTGCTAAGTTCTTTGTTATACTGGTCATGTGGAACATAACCACCTGCACCATTTTTTCTGCTGTAGAATTCAACGAAATTTTGTTTATATATATATATATATATATATATATATATATATATATATATATATATATATATATATATATATATATATATATATATATATATATATATATATATATATATATATATATATATATATATATATATTTTTTTCTTTTCTTTTATTATTTTGTGTACTATTGATCCTCGGTCCTAACCTGGTCACAGCACCTAAAAGGACCTAATAAAAAGTTATGAACAAAAATATATATATATATATATATATATATATATATATATATATATATATATATATATATATATATATATATATATATATATATATATATATATATATATATATATATATATATACAGCAGTTCCATATGAAAGTTAAAGAAAAAAATAAAAGTGCTTCGATTTGGCTCAAATTTTTCTGGGGTTCCTTGGCCAAAATAATTAGACCCGTATTTTTTGTTTGGTCATTAGGTGGCCTACGTCGTGTTAGGTGGTCCGAAAAATGGCCATTTTCGTCGATTTTCACAAAACCACTTTTTCAAAAATCATAACTTCGCTCCATTCCAACCGATTTTAGCTGTCTAGGTGCAAATGAAAGATGATAAGTTGGACTTCCAAGAAAAATAATGTGGAGTTTCAAAATCTAGCCTAACATTTGAAAAAGTCTAATGAAAACATCAAATGCCGTTTTGACGGTGTCTGGACCAAAGAGCCTATATCTGAAAATATTTTTACGGATTCCCGGACAATTTTACATAACATATCAAAAATTGGGCGAGGTTCATTAACAGGATTCAGAGATATGATTTTTTGAAAATAAAATCCGGGTTTTTCGACGCGCCGCGCGCGAAAACGGGAGATTGACGAAATCGGCAAAAAATCAACTTTTTTCACTAAAACTGCGATAACTCGAAAATTTCAGCGATGACCTATAAATGTTAGGGTACCAAAAGTTGCGTATTTCAATTGCGAAAAAAGGGCGTATGAAACTTTAAAATGCCGTTTTGACGGTGTCTGGACCAAAGAGCCTATGTATGGAAATATTTTTATCGGAATCCCCGGACATTTTTACATGACATACTAAAAAATGGGAGGAGTTCATTAACAGGATTCCGAGATATGATTTTTTGAAAATAAAATCCGTGTTTTTCGACGCGCCGCGCGCAAAAACCGGAGAAAGATAAAATTGGCAAAAAATCAACTTTTTTCACTAAAACTGCGATAACTTTAAAATTTCAGCGATGACCTATACATGTCTGGGTACCAAAAGTTGCGTCTTTTAATTACAAAAATTTTGGTACCCAAACATCTATAGGTCATCGCTGAAATTTTGAAATTATCGCAGTTTTAGTGAAAAAAGTTGATTTTTTGCCAAATTCGTCATTCTCCGGTTTTTGCGCGCGGCGCGTGAAAAAACACGGATTTTATTTTCAAAAAATCATATCTCGGAATCCTGTTAATGAACTCCTCCCATGTTTTAGTATGTTACATAAAAATGTCCGGGGAATCCGATAAAAATATTTCCAGACATAGGCTCTTTGGTCCAGACACCGTCAAAACGGCATTTTAAAGTTTCATACGCCCTTTTCATATGTTAGGCTAGATTTTTGAAACTTTTTATTATTTTTCTTTGAAAGGCCAACTTATCGCCTTTCATTTGCGTATAAGACAATTGAAATCGGTTAAAATGGCGAGGAGTTATGATTTTTCGAAAAAAGTGGTTTTTGCGAAAATTGACGAAAATGGCAATTTTTCAGACTACCCTAACACGGCGTAGGTCACCCTAATGGCCAAACAAAAAAATACGGGTCTAATTATTTCGGCCAGGGAACCCCCAGAAAAATTTTGAGCCCGATCCGAGCACTTTTGTTTTTTTCCATGCTGTTTTCGTGGGGAATTGCTGTATATATATTTTTTTTTTTTTTTGTTCATAACTTTTTTTTATTAGGTCCTTTTAGGTGCTGTGACCAGGTTAGGACCGAGGATCAATAGTACACAAAATAATAAAAGAAAAGAAAAAAAAAAACCGTAACTGAATTAGATGATCATTTGCTCGTGCCATGTGTCAGCAAGTGTGCGATCACATCAATCTGTTCCTCGGGTGTCTTGCACTGCCTCAAGCGTACTCGGTATTCTCGGTAAATGGCCCACAGCTCTGACTCGCTGTACAGCTTCCGTTCGCCTTGTTGCTCCTTCGGGGTTGCACCGGCGCCGGCGCCAGTATCTTCTCGACTTCTTCCTGCGGGACGAGGATGTTTATTTTCCGGTTCAACGGACGGCACCGCTCCAGGTAGCGGAGGAAAATCCGCCGCGGTAAACGCGGCTCCTGCCGGAGTCTGTTTGTCCTTCTTCCATGCTGGCGGCTTCGGCGTGGACGCCTGCTGCCTCGACTGGATGAACTGCGCACGTTTGGGACAGCTGCGGTCCAGACCCTCGTGAGATCCAGAGCAGTTGACACACTTCTTGTCTTCCGTTTCTTCTGCTTTGCACTTTGCCGTGCTGTGGGCACCCCCACAGCTGCTGCACCTGGGCTTGAGATGGCAGTTACTGGTTCCGTGACCGAACTGCAAGCAGTTCTTGCACTGGGTCACGTGCGGTTCTTTGTTCCGGTAGGCCACCCACCGGACGACGACTGGTCCCACTTTCTTTACCTTGCTACTCAACTCCTTCAGACTGGTGTGACCCTTGGGGAAGAGCACGATGAAAGGCGTCTCATCGATGGCGGGAAGCTGCTGCTTCCGCCTGATAGCGTGTACTGTCAAGACGTCCAGCTGATGTTCCGTCTTGAGCAGCTCCTTGACGTAATCCGGTTCCGCGTTCGGGAGACCTCGCATTACTACCCGGTGCGGTCTCGCACTGCGCTTTCCGTGCGTGTAGAACTGCACCTTGTTCTTCTTCAGGTGGGCTTGCACCGTGTCGAAGTCGTCGCTCGAGAAGCACGTAATTTTAGTGCCGTACCGCGTCAGTTTGTGTTCCGGCTGGACATCACATGTCGACATCACCTTCGCATGGCGGGCGAAGCTCGTTTCTTTCACCACCAGCGGCGGCTGCTTCTTTTCCCCGGCCGACTTGCCGGTAGCTGGTACCACAGGGTGGTTTTTTCTGCTGCTGGATTCGCATTGTTATTGTTGTTGCTCTTCTCCGCTAGCGGGCTGAACTTGTTGTTGCTGAGCAGTTTCTCCACTTCTTGGCCATCGCCGACGTTGATCTCCTCGTTAGCCTTCCTGCGCCGAACCTTGACCACGGGACGAAATTCGCCCCCGTCCTCTCCTCCTCCTTCGGAGTCTTCCACCTCCATGCCCGTCGCCGCCTGCGTTTTGGGTTGGAACCCGTCCGGTTTCTCCCACACACTTTTCTTCATGGCCGCGTTCCAGTAGAACGGCCTTCCATCCTCGGTTCTATGCTCCGTCCACTCACTCTCCGCCGTCGCGGCCGCCGCCATGGCCGTCGGCGAAAGTTAAAAAAAAAGACCGTCAAAAACGCGCTCAAAGGACACACGTCTGCTCTGGGCAAGCTGTCAAACTGGAATGTATATATATATATACAGCAATTCCCCACGAAAACAGCATGATTCGAAAAAAAAGTTCTCCGATCGGGCTCAAAATTTTTTTGGGGGATCCTTGGCCGAAATAATTAGACCCGTATTTTTTTTTTTTTACGGTGACCTACGCCGTGTTAGGGTGGTCCGAAAAATGGCAATTTTCATCGATTTTCGCAAAAACTACTTTTTTCAAAAAATCATATCTCCGCGCCATTTCATCCGATTTTAGCTGTCCTAGACTCAAAAGAAAGATGATTAGTTTGGCTATTTGGGAAAAATAGTAAGAAGTTTCGAAAATCTAGCTTAACATTTGAAAAGGTCATATGAAAATGCTGTTTTGAAGGTCTCGGGACCAAAGAGCCTATGTCTGAAAATATTTTTATCGGATTCCTCGGAAAATTTCACATAACATATCAAAAAATGGTGAAGTTATGTTTTCGATACTCTGAGATACGATTTTTTGAAAATAAAAACTGTGTTTTTCGACGCGCCACGCGCAAAAATTGGAAAATGACGAAAACGGGAAAAAATCGACTTTATTCACTAAAACTGCGATAACTTTAAAATTTCAGCGATGACCTATACACTAAAATTTTCGTAATTAAAAGACGCAACTTTTGGTACCATAACATCTATAGGTCATCGCTGAAATTTTAAAGTTATCGCAGTTTTAGTGAAAAAAAGCCGATTTTTCCCAGTTTTCGTCATTTTCCAATTTTTGCGCGTGGCGCGTCGAAAAACACAGTTTTTATTTTCAAAAAATCGTATCTCAGAGTATCGAAAACATAACTTCACCATTTTTTGATATGTTATGTGAAATTTTCCGAGGAATCCGATAAAAATATTTTCAGACATAGGCTCTTTGGTCCCGAGACCTTCAAAACAGCATTTTAAGTTTTCATATGACCTTTTCAAATGTTAAGCTAGATTTTCGAAACTTCTTACTATTTTTCCCAAATAGCCAAACAAATCACCTTTCTTTGCGTCTAGGACAGCTAAAATCGGATGAAATGGCGCGGAGATATGATTTTGAAAAAGTGGTTTTGCGAAAATCGACGAAAATTGCCATTTTTCGGACCACCCTAACACGGCGTAGGTCACCTAATGGCCAAACAAAAATACGGGTCTAATTATTTCGGCCAAGGATCCCCAGAAAAATTTTGAGCCCGATCGGAGAACTTTTTTCGAATCATGCTGTTTTCGTGGGAATTGCTGTATATATATATATATATATATATATATATATATATATATATATATATATATATATACAGCTTTCACGAAAACAGCATGGAAAAACAAAGTGCTCGGATCGGGCTCAAAATTTTTCTGGGGTTCCCTGGCCGAAATAATTAGACCCGTATTTTTGTTTGGCCATTAGGTGACCTACGCCGTGTTAGGTAGTCTGAAAAATGGCCATTTTCGTCAATTTTCGCAAAAACCACTTTTTTCGAAAAATCATAACTCCTCGCCATTTTAACCGATTTCAATTGTCTTATACGCAAATGAAAGGCGATAAGTTGGCCTTTCAAAGAAAAATAATAAGAAGTTTCAAAAATCTAGCCTAACATATGAAAAGGGCGTAAACGAAACGAAACTATTGGCACTACGCCCCCCGGGGCATGGCCTTCCTCTAACGTGGGATTTCTGCTCCAGCGCCTCTGACGAGACAGGAGAAACCGGGACCGACGTTTTACTTCACCATCCGATAGAAGCTCAGTGGATAAGGCGGGAATCGAACCCGCGTCTCATAGCATCATCGGGATCGGCAGCCGAAGCCGCTACCCCTGCGCCACGAGACCCACACATTTTTTAAAGTTATCGCAGTTTTAGTGAAAAAAGTTGATTTTTTGCCAATTTTATCTTTCTCCGGTTTTTGCGCGCGGCGCGTCGAAAAACACGGATTTTATTTTCAAAAAATCATATCTCGGAATCCTGTTAATGAACTCCTCCCATTTTTAGTATGTCATGTAAAAATGTCCGGGGATTCCGATAAAAATATTTCCATACATAGGCTCTTTGGTCCAGACACCGTCAAAACGGCATTTTAAAGTTTCATACGCCCTTTTCATATGTTAGGCTAGATTTTTGAAACTTCTTATTATTTTTCTTTGAAAGGCCAACTTATCACCTTTCATTTGCGTATAAGACAATTGAAATCGGTTCAAATGGCGAGGAGTTATGATTTTTCGAAAAAGTGGTTTTGCGAAAATCGACGAAAATGGCCATTTTTAGACCACCCTAACACGGCGTAGGTCACCCTAATGGCCAAACAAAAATACGGGTCTAATTATTTCAGCCAGGGAACGCCCAGAAAAAATTGAGCCCGATCCGAGCACTTTTGTTTTTTTCCATGCTGTTTTCGTGGGGAATTGCTGTATATATATATATATACAGCAATTTCACGAAACAGCATGGAAAATAACAAAGTGCTCGATCGGCTCAAACTGGGGTTCCTGGCCGAAATAGACCCGTATTTTGTTTGGCCTACGCCGTTAGCGGTCGGCCATTTTCGTCGATTTTAAAACCACTTTTCGAAAATCATAACTCGCCATTTTAACCGAATTCAATCGTCTTATACGCAAATGAAAGGTGATAAGTTGACCTTTCAAAGAAAAAATAATAAGTTTCAAAATCTAGCCTAACATATGAAAAGGGCGTATGAAACTTTAAAATGCCGTTTTGACGGTGTCGACCAAGATATGTCTGGAAATATTTGTATCGGATTCCCGGACATTTACATAATATACTAAAAATGGGAGGAGTTCATTAACAGGATTCCGAGATATGATTTTTTGAAAATAAAATCCGTGTTTTTCGACGCGCCGCGCGCAAGAACCGGAAAATGACGAAATCGGCAAAAAATTAACTTTTTCACTAAAACTGCGATAACTTTAAAATTTCAGCGATGACCTATAGATGTCTGGGTACCAAAATTTTCGTAATTAAAAGACGCAACTTTTGGTACCCAGACATCTATAGGTCATCGCTGAAATTTTAAAGTTATCGCAGTTTTAGTGAAAAATGTTGATTTTTTGCCGATTTCGTCATTTTCCGGTTTTTGCGCGCGGCGCGTCGAAAAACACGGATTTTATTTTCAAAAAATCATATCTCGGAATCCTGTTAATGAACTCCTCCCATTTTTTAGTATATTATGTAAAAATGTCCGGGGAATCCGATACAAATATTTCCAGACATAGGCTCTTTGGTCCAGACACCGTCAAAACGGCATTTTAAAGTTTCATACGCCCTTTTCATATGTTAGGCTAGATTTTTGAAACTTATTATTATTTTTCTTTGAAAGGCCAACTTATCACCTTTCATTTGCGTATAAGACAATTGAAATCGGTTAAAATGGCGAGGAGTTATGATTTTTCGAAAAAAGTGGTTTTTGCGAAAATCGACGAAAATGGCAATTTTTCAGACCACCCTAACACGGCGTAGGTCACCCTAATGGCCAAACAAAAAAATACGGGTCTAATTATTTTGGCCAGGGAACCCCCAGAAAAATTTTGAGCCCGATCCGATCACTTTTGTTTTTTCCATGCTGTTTTCGTGGGAATTGCTGTATATATATATATATATATATATATATATATATATATATATATATATATATATATATATATATATATATATATATATATATATATATATATATATATATATATATATATATATATATACATTTTCGTAATTGAAAGACGCAACTTTTGGTACCCACACATGTATAGGTCTTCGCTGAAATTTTTATGTTATCGCAGTTTTAGTGAAAAAGTGGATTTTTACCCGTTATCGTCATTTTCCCTTTTTGCGCGCGGCGCATCGAAAAACCCACTTTTATGTAAAAAAATCATATCTCCGAAACGTGTTAATGGATATCCGCAAATTTTTGATATGTTATGTAAAATATTACAAGGAATCAGGGAAAAATATTTTCAGACATGGGCTCTTTGGTCCCGTGACCTTGAAATCGGCAAATTAAGTTTTCATAGGACCTTTTCAAATATTCAGCTAGTTTTTTTGGACCTCAACATATTTTTGCTTAAAAGCCCAACTAATAACCTTTCTTTTGAATTGTAGCGCTCTAAAATTGGTTCAGCCGTTCCGGAGATATGATTTTTTGAAAATCGTGGTTTTTGCGAAAATCGACGAAAAATTCCATTTTTTGGACCACCCTATTTCGGATTGGACCACCCTAATCGCCAAACAAAAAAATACGGGTCTAATTATTTGGGCCAAGGAACCCCCACTCCAAATTTGAGCCAAATCGGAGCACTTTTGATTTGGAGACTTCCTGTTTGACGTGGAATGGCTGTATATATATATATACATATACCAAAATTTGGTATTTTCATGCCCTTTTTAGTGCAGCAGTTGCAATTAATGAAAAAACGGAAATGATATCACAATGCACAATGTGCCAGCAGGCTTGGCCGAATGATTACGATGTCCGCTTTGTAAGCGGATGATCATGGGTTCGACTCTATCTGATCTAACCTTCTATCGGATGAGAAAGTAAAACGTCGTTCCCGGCCTTGGTTGTTGTTAGGCCGTTAAGTCATTCCAGGTGTGGGAATTGTATCTGCTATAAAGACAAACAACACACCAAACCAAGCCTGCTCCTGTGCACGGATAGACCGTGCCCAGAAATTTTAACAATTAAAATTGTTGATTTTGCTTTCGTAAATTTTAACAAAAACGTACTTGTTACTGGCAATTTTCAGTTAAAATAACCAAAATTCAATATTTATTTAATAACCCGTTTGTTGAAAATTCTTAAGGCAAAAAGCTAACAGATTTCCCGTACTCGAATGAACGTGCTCGACTGTTAGCTTTGGTTTTGGGAAAATCAAAAATTTTGTTGGTTGAATATAATTGAGCAACTCTCTACGAAATCGGCCGATTTCGACCATTTTTATTTTTCGTATTTTGATTTGACTCAAACTTTGTGGGGGCCTTCCCTATGATCAAATAAGCTATTTTGTGTCATTGGTTCACCCATACAGTCACCATACAATTTTGGCTGCTGTCCATACAAAAATGGTATGTAAATATTCAAACAGCTGTAACTTTTGAGTGAATTTTCTGATCAATTTGGTGTCTTCGGCAAAGTTGTAGGTATTGTTGAGGACAATTGATAAAAAAATAGGTACACGGAAAAAAAAATTTGCAGATTTTTTTATTAACTTTTTTTTCACTAAAACTCAATTTCCCAAAATACGTATTTTTTGATGTTCGAGATTTTTTGATATGTTTTAGGGAACTAAAATCCGCAACTTTTGAGCTATAGAGAAACATGGTCAAAAAATCTGCCGCCAAGTTATGATTTTTTGAAAAATAGTGATTTTTGGAAAAAAATCCAAATTTCATGCAAAAACAAATTTGAAATCAATTTTTTATGCAAAATTGAATTTGCAATCGAAAACTACTTTAAATTTTTTTTTGATAAAGGGCTTCGTTTTCAAGATATAGCCACCGAAAGTTTGATTTTAGCAAAATATTTGCAGTTTTTCGATTTTTAAAAATAGTGACCATGAGTGACCATTTCTAAAACTATTTTTTTTGAAAAGTTCAGAAAATTTGCTATAAAATTGTCTAAGAGACATTGAAGATTGGACCTCGGGTTGCTGAGATACAGCCGCTTTAAGAAAAAGAAACACGAAAATTTAAGTTTTCTAAGTCTCACCAAAACAACCCACCATTTTCTAATGTCGATATCTCAGCAACTAATGGTCCGATTTTCAATGTTAATACATGAAACATTCGTGAAATTTTCCGATCTTTTCGAAAAAAATATTTTGAAAAACATTAAATCAAGACTAACATTTTAAATGGGCGTAATATTAAATGTTTGGCTCTTTTTAAATGTTAGTCTTGATTTAATTTTTTCCAAAATATTTTTTTCGAAAAGATCGGAAAATTTCACGAATGTTTTATGTGTTAACATTGAAAATCGGACCATTAGTTGCTGAGATATCGACATTAGAAAATGGTGGGTTGTTTTGGTGAGACTTAGAAAACTTAAATTTTCGTGTTTCTTTTTCTTAAAGCGGCTGTATCTCAGCAACCCGAGGTCCAATCTTCAATGTCTCTTAGACAATTTTATATCAAATTTTCTGAACTTTTCAAAAAAAATATTTTTAGAAATGGTCGCTCATGGTCACTATTTTTAAAATTCGAAAAACTGCAAATATTTTGCTAAAATCAAACTTTCGGTGCCTATATCTTGAAAACGAAGCCCTTTATCAAAAAAATTGTAAATTAGTTTTCGATTGCAAATTCAATTTTGCATAAAAAATTGATTACAAATTTGTTTTTGCATGAAATTTTGATTTTTTCCAAAAATCACTATTTTTTCAAAAATTGATAACTTGGCGGCAGATTTTTTTTACCATGTTTCTCTATAGCTCAAAAGTTGCGGATTTTAGTCCCCTAAAACATATCAAAAAATCTCGAAAGTAAAAAAATACGTATTTTGGGAAATTGAGTTTTAGTGAAAAAAAAGTTGATAAAAAAATCTGCAAAACTTTTTTTCCGTGTACATATTTTTTTCTCAATTGTCCTCAACAATACCTACAACTTTGCCGAAGACACCAAATTGATCAGAAAATTCACTCAAAAGTTACAGCTGTTTGAATATTTACATACCATTTTTGTATGGACAGCAGCCAAAATTGTATGGAGACTTGTATGGGTGAACCAATGACACAAAATAGCTTATTTGGTCACAGGAAGGCCCCACAAAGTTTGAGCCAAATCAAAAAATACAAATAAAATCCATTTCCGGTTTTGGTAGAGAATTGCTCAATTAACAATTGGTTGAATATTTAAAAGATGAACTTGGGTTTGTTTACGTCTGTCATTTCAAGTCAGGATTCGAACGAGAGCGGTCGATTTGTTGAGTTTGTGTTGTTAATTATGAAGTGAGAGGATGTGAAAGGTGAAAATTTACACTATTTGGCTAATGTTGAAGTGGCAAATTAAAGTATTGCAACTGGGGGGTGGAATTGGTGAGTAGGTTTGTTGATGATTTCTTTGCAGGTGATAAACTATGAAGAGCAAGAGGAAGACCTTCGCCATGAGGACCTCTGATGTGAGAAGAATGTTTGAAGGAAAGATAGGGCAGTAGAAGGGAGATGCGGGCCAACTCTTCACGGATAGAGCAGCCTGGACAAATTTAACAAAATGTTGGTTAATCAAAGTAAGTATGGGTTTATTTTTGCACAATAATTTATCTAATGTGATTCTTATTAGAAAACTGAATCATTAAAAAGCTTCGTGCTTACGACAGATAAAATTTTAATGAACCACACTGTATGCCCAACCCTATTGTACAACAGGGCTGCGTAAGTGTCGCGTGGAGTTGGTAGTTTTGGAGGGTGATGGTCTGGGATTCGCCCTAAGCAAGCAAGCTAACCAGTAGCATAAATCAGGTTAGCGGATAAACTATTAATCTTAAGGCAAGCAATCGGATGCTGCTGTTGAAACAATTCCCGTTTAACAAATTTATGGAATTTAGTATTTTAGCAGATTAGACATTTATTCTCAAAACAACAATAAGATGCTGCTGTTGAGACTACTTATGTTTAGTTAGTGTGTTTTTTTTATAATTTACCGAGTTGCCGGGACCGTGGTGTAGGGGTAAGCGTGGTTGCCTCTCACCCAGTCGGCCTGGGTTCGATCCCAGAAGGTCGCGGTGGCAAATTTTGAGACGAGATTTGTCTGATCACGCCTTCCGTCGGAAGGGAAGTAAATGTTGGCCCCGGACTAACCTAAAAAAAGGTTAGGTCGTTAGCTCAGTCCAGGTGTAGGAGTCGTTTTCCTGGATCCTGTCTGTCTCGGTGGAGTCGCTGGTAGGCAGTTGGACTAACAATCCAAAGGTCGTCAGTTCGAATCCCGGGGTGGATGGAAGCTTAGGTGTAAAAAGAGGTTTGCAATTGCCTCAACAATCAAGCCTTCGAACACCTAGTTTCGAGTAGGAATCTCGTAATCGAGAACGCCAAGGCAATGCTGTAGAGCGAATAATTTGATTTGATTTTTTTTACCGAGTTGAGAGGAAACCAGAAGTAGCAAAAATGATGTTTTCATTGGATCGCGTACCGGGTGTTGTCAAAAATCGTCCGCGCGGCTCCACCGACTTCCAGGGCTTTAATTATACGAGCTCGCCACTACCTTCTCCCCCTTTCTCCCTGCTACGGCCCCTACAAATGCCACCCTAAGTTCAGCCAACCCTGACCATATTTACCTTAAGCGACTTTGGCGTCATCCATAAAGTATGTCACGCTAAAATAGGCCAAAATTAACCCCCCCTCCCCCCTATGTCACACTTTGTCACGCTGGCTCTGACCCCCCCCCCCCTCAGAAAGTACGTCACGTTTTGTCGGACCCCCCCCCTCCGCACTATCTTGTTTTTTGTGCAATTTTACACAGTAAAAAAATCATGGTAATATTACATCTTGGAAGGAGTACATCTTTAATGTCAGAAAAAATGTGTAATTTTACCTCTGAAAATGAGTAATTTAACCACTTTTCTGGTGTAATGACACTTTTTGAGTCTAAATTGAGGTAAATTTACATCAATAAATCTGTAAAATTCAACCTTCAGAAATCACAGCTTCGAAATTTACACATTTTTTTACTGTGTGGCATGATTTATAAAAAGGATGATTTCGAAATTCCGAATTCATTCGAGAATGTTTTTAATTTTTACAGGTTGCGTTTGGATTTTTTAAATTTTGTTCAATGTTGTACACGGCGTGTTTTCTAGAACAAACTTATCAGGAAAAAATAGTCATCGCTACTTTCAAATGTGTCTTATAGGAAATTTTCTCAGCTTTCCAAAGCTTCTAAAAGCGAAATATTTCATCGGGAAATTTCTGAGATATCTCTATTTCAAGTTTTTTGGTTTTAAATTCCTTTATTATTTATTTGAAATTTTATACTACCAGTTCAGAAAACTTATCAAATGATGTGTTTCATGTGTCATTTACTCATCAAAATGTGCAAAATAAGACAAGAAACAACTTTGTAGAAGGTTGCAAACCGCTAAACATTTTGAAAATTATGTTTCAACCGAATTTTTGAATATGTGGGATTTATTCAGAAATTAAAATAATAAAACAGTGTAAAAATATATTTTTTACAAGAATCATTTGATAATTACATATCTTTTGTGTACAAATATCACGTGTCTGCTCTGATTTAGCATGTTCAACCGAAACTTTGGCAGGTTTGTGATTGTTAATGGTATTATTGAATTTTAATGAATAAATTTGATATTTTCTTAAGCAAATATCACGTGTCTGCTCTGATTTAGCATGTTCAACCGAAACTTTGGCAGGTTTGTGATTGTTAATGGTATTATTGAATTTTAATGAATAAATTTGATATTTTCTTAACCAGGAACATAAATACAAATATAATTTAAAATCGAAAATGTACTACATATAACTGTTGCATGCTTCATAAGTCATATTTTCAAGAGTATAAAATATGGATAAAATTTTATAAAATGTTTTCTGTTGAACATGCACTTAAAAGTAGCAATAATACTCGAGTCTTCCAATTCAGAATGCTGAAAACACCGTCACAAACTTTTTTTTTTAATATTATTTTAACAAAAAAAAAATCCAACAGAAACTTTCTTTCGAAACTATTTAAACAAAAATCACGAAATATTTCTTTTTAAAGATAAGATTGAAGATTACAGTCTTATAAACTTCTAAAATATTGGTAAATCTTTGATCATTTAATACAAAAAACTAAAATAATCATTTCATACTAATGAAAAGTATTTCTCCTAATAATAATAGTAATATTTTATGCAGTTTAATGATTTTAATTTCTGAATAAATCCCACATATTCAAAAATTCGGTTAAAACTTCATTTTCGAAATGTTTAGCGGTTTGCAACCTTCTACAAAGTTGTTTCTTGTCTTATTTTGCACATTTTGATGAGTAAATGACACATGAAACACATCATTTGACAAGTTTCCTAAACTGTTATTTAAAAGTTTCCAATAAATGATTAAGGATTTTTAAACAAATAACTTAAAATAGAGATATCTCAGAAATTTCCCGATGAAACATTTCGCTCTTAGAAGCATTGGAAAGCTGAGAAAATTTCCTATAAGACACATTTGAAAGTAGCTGTTCCGACGCGGCGCAAGAAATGTCATCGTCGAAAACCCCCCGGCGTGATCATATTTGCAACACTGCGACGGCCAACAGCGCTCAGATGGACAGGGATAGAACCAGATCCCAAACAGTCGGTGACGTCGTTGCTACGAAACGTCAAAGAAAATGATAGGAAAAAAAAAAACGTTTGTTAACCAACGCAAACGAAAGTGGTGCGAAAAGTTCGGAAAGTGGAATTTGTGCGATTAAGGGAGAAAAACGTCTGCATTTAGTTGATTTTTATTCTTTTTGTGCAACTACACTCGTGAGTAGGTGTTGGAGAGATAACTTATCTAAAACTAATCCTAACTTAATCTAATCAGGAAGATCGCAGGGGAACTGCTCTCCTCATCTGCTGCTGTAAAAAGGGGCCTTAATTTGTAGGTTATCTGTGCGTGAGTAGAAAGAAACATAAATTAGTTGGAATAATTAAATTAGCTAAAAAATACTTACCTTCGATAGTTGCCCGCACGTCCAGCGATAAGTGTCATTAGGAGTTGAATTCGGAGTTAAACTAGGGTGACCGATGTAAGTAAAAATCTACTGAAATATTGTAATTAGAAACTGACATGAAATTATAGCTTTTAGCAATACTTACACTGCAATCAACGGTGTGTCTTATTCGCTGAAAAGAAGCCCGAAACTCGTCCCAACAAATCTAAAAGATCGCCCGATAGGAAGGATGGACTGCATGCTGTGCACTTTTCCAAACACGGACCGGATGGTGAGCTGCTGTGTCTGCGGGTCGTGGATGCACTACGAGTGCGTCGGCGTCAACGATAGCATCGCGGCGCATAGTCGGTCGTTCTACTGCCCTCCATGCCAGAGGCCGACACCAAGACCCCAGCCACCAGTGGAAGAACCCGGCAAGAAACACGATGGCAAGGCCAAGAGTTCCAAGGCGGGGTCGAAAACGGGATCGAAGGCGGGTTCCAAGGCAAGTTCGGTGCAGTCCGGCGTCGGCGCACGAACCAGATTGGCTCAGCTGAAGATCCAAAAGCTGGAGGAGCAGAAAAAGCTCGCGCTACAACGCCTGGAGCTGGAGAGCAAGCAGCGAGACGCGGAGATGGCTGCCAAGAAGCAGGTGCAGGAAGCGGAACTAGCGGCGTTGAAGCTACAGGTCGAAACTGAGGCGCTCGAAGAGACGTTCCGACTGCTCGAGGAGTTGGAAATCGGAGATGATGACGGCGATGGCCGAAGCGTGGCTTCGGAGCAAAGTTCGCGCAGCAAGGTGAAGAGGTGGCAGCAGAATCAGGAGGTAATGAGCTCGACGCTTTTGAGACCGACGAAGACTTCAGCTGGAACTGGTCAACAAGCGGGAACCCGACGACATCTGGAACAGTCGCTGGTCAGGTGGGACAACCGGCCGGTGGAAACCGAACCGTTTTAGATAGGGCGTTAGACGGGATTTCCTGAACGACACAGTAGCGCAGTCTACGTTAGGAGGTTTTATTGGGAGAGTCTCAGAGACTATAGTTTCGAAGCATGCCACTCAAAAGCCATTTGCACCGGGCACAAATATCGCGGAATCTTCTCCAAGTCCAATTAAGTCTTCTCCGACTCCCGTGAACGGGAAACCCCAACCCCCCCACTAGTCTGATCCAGAGTCTTCTGTCAAGACAACCAGTGTTGAATTCGGATGTGTGTGCGAGTAGTGTTCAAGGGAACGGTCAGCAGATGAATCCAGGAGGGCAATCGCAAACTCAACCGGGTCCGCAGCAGTCAGCAGGAGGAACTACGCAGACGCACACTGGGACTGGAGGAGGGCAGACAACAGGGGGGGCGACCGCAGTCGTTTACGAAGCTTCCGGGTTTGCAAGAACCGCCACGGGCAGATAGAAGCCAGGTGGACGGCAACGATGACACACCGGACTACTACGGACCGACTCCGCAACAGCTCGCCGCCAGGCAGGTGATCTCGAAGGAGCTGCCCGTGTTCACGGGAAATCCTGAGGACTGGCCGCTGTTCATAAGCGCGTACGTCAACACGACGAACGCGTGCGGGTTTTCGGATGCAGAGAATTTGGCCAGGTTGCAGAAGTATGTTCGAGGCTACGCGTACGAAAGGGTGCAAGGACGCTTGCTTCATCCGGCGGGAGTGCCGCACGCTATAGCCACGTTGGAGATGCTTTTTGGACGGCCGGAGATGTTGATTCACTCGTTGCTGCAGAAGGTGCACAACGCGCCAGCGCCAAAGCCGGACCGGCTTGAGACCTACATCGATTTCGGGTTGGCGGTTCAGCTGCTCTGCGATCATCTGGAAGCTGGAGGACACGAGGCACACCTGAACAACCCGATGCTGCTGTTCGAGCTGGTGGAGAAGCTGCCTGCGAACGCGAAGCTGGATTGGTCGCTGTACAAGGAGCGTTGCAGCCAGGTGAACCTGACGACGTTTGCGTGCTACATGTCAGCGTTGGTGAAGGCAGCCTCGGACGTAACGATTAGCTATGGTTCCAAGCAGCAACAACAGCAGACGCGGGTTGCGAAACTGGACAAGAGCGGCAGGGACAAGAACTTCTGCGGCGCGCACTCCTCCGAAGACGTGTCACAGACGCCAGTCAAGGAGGTTACGGAGAAGAAAGCGGCGCTAGCGTGCTTCGTCTGCAAGGATCTCAAGCACCGCGTGAAGGACTGCGCCGAGTTCGGGAAGAAGACGCTGGAAGAACGTCGGAGGATAGTCGAGGAATACAGGCTGTGTAGCAATTGTCTAGGTGTTCACGGGAAGAAGCCGTGTCGAATCAGCGACAAATGTGACATTGATGGGTGCCAACAGCAGCATCATGCTCTGCTGCACTCTAAGCAGAAGTCGGGAGGCACGGAGTCGAAGCGCGCTGAACAGAAGCGGGAGAAGAACGAACCGAAGGTGTCAGGAGCGAACGCGATTACCAACCATCACTACGCCGGGAAGACGGCGCTGTTCCGAATCATCCCAGTAGAGCTGCACGGGAACAACCGTACGGTGTCAGCTTTCGCATTCTTGGATGACGGATCGTCGAGGACGATGGTGGACGAGGAGATCGCTAAGGAGCTCGGCGTCGAAGGTGAGGTGCTTCCGCTGTGCTTACAGTGGACGGCGAACGTGAAGCGCACCGAATCGGAGTCTCAGCGGATCGCGCTGGAGATTTCCGGTGGCGAAGACGAGGCGAGGTTTGCGCTTAACGATGTGCGGACGGTGAAGAAGCTGGATCTGCCACGACAGTCATTGCGGTACACAGAGCTGGCCAAGACGTTCCCACATCTGCAAGGCCTGCCGGTGAAGGACTACGCCAACGCTGCTCCACGCATTCTCATTGGGAATGACAACGCTCACGTCACGGCGATGCTGAAGGTCCGAGAAGGACAGCCTGGAGAACCGATTGCGGCGCGATCCCGACTCGGGTGGACAGTGTACGGCAAGCAGGACCATACTGCTGGACGCGTACACAGTTTCCACGTGTGCGAATGCCAGGACGACCAATCGTTGCAGGATCTGGTGAAGGAGTTCTTCTCGGTTGAAAGCTTGGGTGTGGAAGCGACAGCAGGTCCTGAATCTGATGAAGTCCAGAGAGCGAACAAGCTCCTGCAAGAAACGACGAAGCGGGTCGGCCAGCGATTCGAAACGGGGCTGCTGTGGAAGTACGACTGCTTCGAGTTTCCCGACAGCTATCCGATGGCGAAGCGTCGACTGCAGTGCTTGGAACGACGAATCCAGAAGGATCCGGTGATTGGCGAAAGTGTCGTGAGGCAGCTGTCCGAGTACCAGGAAAAGGGTACATCCACAAGGCCACCCCGGCAGAACTGGAGGAAGCTGACCCTCGGCGCACATGGTACCTACCGCTAGGTGTCGCGCTGAACCCGAAGAAGCCGTCGAAGGTCCGCATTTTCTGCGATGCTGCCGCCAAAGTGGACGGAGTCTCGCTGAACACGATGCTGCTCAAAGGCCCGGATCTTTTGAAGACCCTTCTGCACGTGCTGTTTGGTTTTCGGGAGAAGCGAGTGGCACTTTGCGCCGATATCAAGGAGATGTTCCACCAAGTCAAGATTCGGAAGGAAGACCGGCACGCTCAACGTCTGCTGTGGCGTGACGACCCCACCAAGGAACCAGAAGTCTACTTGATGGACGTCGCGACGTTCGGGGCCACATGCTCGCCATGCTCGACCCAATTCGTCAAGAACAGGAACGCAGAGGAGCACTCGCACGACTACCCCGAAGCGGCAGAAGCCATCATCCGAAAGCACTACGTGGACGACTATCTGGACAGTGCCGATTCGGTGGAAGAGGCGACGAAGCTGGCGTTGGAAGTGAAGCACGTACACTCTCTAGGCGGCTTCGATCTACGGAACTGGCTGTCCAACTCCAAGGAGGTTCTCGCACGGGTCGGGAGAGCGATCCTGCACTCGAGAAGTGCATGCAGTTGGACAAGGACGACCCGATGGAGCGAGTGCTGGGAATGTACTGGAAGCCGGACGAAGACGTCTTCACCTTTAGGATGACGCTAACGTTCGATGCCGATCTTCCCACGAAACGGCAAGCGCTGCGAATCGTAATGTCCCTCTTTGACCCGGCTGGCCTGCTTTGCTTCTTCATCATCCACGGCAAAATCCTGATCCAAGAGGTGTGGCGAGCGAAGACCGAGTGGGACCAGAAGATCCCGGACAAGCTGAAGGAGCGCTGGATGCGGTGGATAGCCATGTTCAAGCATCTGAGCGAGGTGCGCATTCCCCGCTGCTACTTCTCGAAGTACTCGATCGCTGACATTGTGTCGCTCCAGCTGCACGTTTTCTGCGACGCCAGTGAAGAAGCTTACTCTTGCGTAGCGTACTTTCGTGCTGTGTATTTTGACGGGATGATTCAAGTAGCACTGATCGGGGGAAAAGCAAAAGTGGCTCCACTCAAGGCACTTTCTATACCTCGACTGGAACTGAACGGTGCGGTCATCGGAGTACGGTTGCGGAAGTCGATCACGAACGGCCACAGCCTGAAGATTGACAAGACCGTGATGTGGACCGACTCGAGAACGGTGCTGGCCTGGATCAACTCGGACCATCGGAACTACCGGCAGTTCGTGGCGTGTCGGGTAGGTGAGATCCTGTCGAAGTCGGACGCAGCGGAGTGGCGCCACTGTCCTGGAAAACTGAATCCAGCGGACCTGGCCACGAAGTGGGGCCCGAGGGGTCCAAGTTTCTCGCCGGATTACCCGTGGTACGGACGTTTCTTCATCCTGTCGCAGGAAATCGAGTGGCCCATGGACGTGAATCCCACCGAGGAGACGACGGAGGAAGAGTTGCGTGCCTGTCTGGTCCACCGCGAAGCGGTGACGAAGCTGGCAATCGACTGGCGACGCTTCTCTGACTGGACGCGGCTGCTGCGGGCGGTGGCGTACGCTCTCCGTTACAAGCAGAACTTCGTGGAGAACTACCGGAACCAACCGCTAACAAAGGACCGCTTACGCAGAAGGAACTGGTGATGGCAGAGACGACGATCTTCCGGACAGTGCAGAGCGAAGCGTACCCAGACGAGGTGGCTACTTTGTCCGTAGCGCGCGGACAGCAGACGCCGAGACGTCAGGTGGAGCTGGAGCGAACCAGTCAGATCCGGAAGCTGTCGCCGTTCATGGACGAAACGGGTGTGATTCGGTCGGATTCTCGGATTTCCGAGGCAACGTTTGCGTCGCACGACACTCGGTTCCCGATTATCCTACCGAAAGGCCATCAGGTGACGAACGTGCTGCTGTTTTGGTATCATCGGAAGTTTCTTCACTCCAACGGCGAAACGGTCGTGAACGAAGTGAGACAGCGATTTTTCGTATCCATGTTGCGTACGGAGGTGCGAAAAATTCCAAAGAAGTGTCCACTGTGCAAGCTGAAGCGAGCGATGGAAGGAAAAACTTTGGCTACTCCACGCATGGCCCCACTCCCTGCAGCGAGGCTGCAGGCCTTCGAACGGCCGTTCTCCTGCACCGGTATCGATTACTTCGGACCGATCGCCGTACGAGTGAATCGTAGCACGCCTAAGAGGTGGGTCGCGTTATTCACGTGCCTGACTACCCGCGCCGTGCATCTCGAGGTGGTGCACACGCTGACAACCGAGTCCTGCAAGCAAGCGATTCGGCGGTTTATCGGACGCAGAGGCGCGCCGGCGGAGATTCGTACAGATCGAGGAACGAACTTCGTAGGAGCAAACAACGAGCTGCGAATGGAGATGAACAAGCTGGACGGCCAACTAGCGGAAGCGTTCACCAACACCAACACGCGATGGGTTTTCAACCCGCCAGCTGCGCCCCACATGGGAGGCGCTTGGGAGCGGTTAGTGAGGTCGGTGAAGACTGCGTTGGCAGCGATGTACACCTCCAGGGTACCAAACGAGGAGACCTTGGCGACTCTGTTGGTGGAAGCAGAGAGCATCGTCAACTCAAGGCCGCTTACGTTCATCCCACTACAGTCCGAGCAACAAGAAGCGTTGACGCCGAACCACTTTCTGTTGTTGAGCTCACGAGGAGTGGTACAGCCCCCGAAGACCTGGATGGAACCAAAACTGGCCTGTAGAGGAGATTGGCAGCTTTGTCAGACGATGCTGGATCAGTTCTGGCGGCGTTGGGTACGGGAGTATCTACCGACGATTGCCCGTAGAACAAAGTGGCTGGAGGAGTCCAAGCCGCTCGAGCTAGGCGACTTGGTAATAGTGGTGGAGGAGAAGATACGGAATGGCTGGATAAGAGGACGGGTCGTGGAGGTCTGCCCAGGACGAGATGGGAGAGTACGAGATGCGGTGGTGCAGACAGCGGACGGTTTCCTGCGACGACCAGTGGCAAAGTTGGCACGCTTGGACTTGAATGGGTGTAAGACTGAACCGGAAGTTTCGGACCAGCTTAACGGGTCGGGGAACTGTTCCGACGCGGCGCAAGAAATGTCATCGTCGAAAACCCCCCGGCGTGATCATATTTGCAACACTGCGACGGCCAACAGCGCTCAGATGGACAGGGATAGAACCAGATCCCAAACAGTCGGTGACGTCGTTGCTACGAAACGTCAAAGCGAATGATAGGAAAAAAAAACGTTTGTTAACCAACGAAAACGAAAGTGGTGCGAAAAGTTCGGAAAGTGGAATTTGTGCGATTAAGGGAGAAAAACGTCTGCATTTAGTTGATTTTTATTCTTTTGTGCAACTACACTCGTGAGTAGGTGTTGGAGAGATAACTTATCTAAAACTAATCCTAACTTAATCTAATCAGGAAGATCGCAGGGGAACTGCTCTCCTCATCTGCTGCTGTAAAAAGGGGCCTTAATTTGTAGGTTATCTGTGCGTGAGTAGAAAGAAACATAAATTAGTTGGAATAATTAAATTAGCTAAAAAATACTTACCTTCGATAGTTGCCCGCACGTCCAGCGATAAGTGTCATTAGGAGTTGAATTCGGAGTTAAACTAGGGTGACCGATGTAAGTAAAAATCTACTGAAATATTGTAATTAGAAACTGACATGAAATTATAGCTTTTAGCAATACTTACACTGCAATCAACGGTGTGTCTTATTCGCTGAAAAGAAGCCCGAAACTCGTCCCAACAGTAGCGATGACTATTTTTTCTCCTTAAGGTTCCCCAGAAAACACGTCGTGTGTAGTGATAAAAATCACCATCACAGTTTTTTGAAGCATATTAAATCTATCATCAAAAACTCTGTTTCATAGAGCCTTGAATCGTGTTTGATTTATGAGTAAAAGTTATCAAACATTAAATTTTTAAAGCTATATTTAAAAAAAAAAGTTCAATATAAGATAAATAGTCTAGCGTAAATAATAGTCGGGACCGTGGTGTAGGGGTAAGCGTGATTGCCTCTCACCCAGTCGGCCTGGGTTTGATCCCAGACGGTCCCGGTGACATTTTTCGAGACGAGATTTGTCTGATCACGCCTTCCGTCGGACAGGGAAGTAAATGTTGGTCCCGGTCTAACTTTGAGGTTAGGTCGATAGCTCAGTCCAGGTGTAGGAGTCGTTTCCTGGGTCCTGTCTCGGTGGAGTCGCTGTTATGCAGTTGGACTAACAATCCAAAGGTCGTCAGTTTGAATCCCGGGATGGATGGAAGCTAAGGTGTAAAAAGAGGTTTGCAATTGCCTCAACAATCAAGCCTTCGAACACCTAGTTTCGAGTAGGAATCTCGTAATCGAGAACGCCAAGGCAATGCTGTAGAGCGAATAATTTGATTCTTTGATTTGAGTCTAGTGTGACGTCACAGTCTCACGTACCCCCCCTCTCCCCCTTGTCACACTTTGTCACACTTGCGACAACCCCCCCTCTCCCCCTAGAGCGTGACGTACTTTATGGATGACGCCTTTCCGACTTTGTCGGGTTCCTAAAGCCAATCCAGATCTGTCAAGCCTACTTTCTATCAAATCATGCACTATGGTAGAAAAGAGAAAAGGAGTCCTTCCTTTTCGATAATCAGAGAAACAGAAAATCAAATTGCGCCAAAACCTTTGCAAACGCAGACATGAAGTACCCGCGCTACCGATCCTCGTTCCGTGACCACAGTCTGGTCGTCCAGACAATTCCCGGGGACGGGAATTGCATATTTGGAGCCGTCGTCCAAGATTGAAAAACAAGTGTTATTAAAATGAAACTGGATTAAAATTCACCAAAATTCAATAATCTGTCGATTGACTCGTTTTTCAAAGTATTTTGTTATCCCGACTTAAAGAAATTTCAAAGATTCAAAAAAAATCTTGGTAAAAAAAAGTAAATCTTTCCCTGTTCCTGAGGGGAACACCCGTGAAAAGTATCGGGGCCGGCATTTACAAAGCGGATGCAGTGACAGTTTATTAATGAACTTAATGTTAACATGTTAAGGGTACACGGAAAGGGGATCCATCGCCAAATCGCGATAAAGTTCGCTAAAACTAGCGAAAAATGTCGCTAATTTCTCAGCCTGCACAAAAATTACCTAGAATCGCTAATTTTTTCGCTGGTTTGGAAACCGATGAAATTCTACCAAACCAGTGAAAAAAAACACTGGTTTGGTGAAAAATGTCGCTGTTTGGGGGATCAGTTTTGCTAGAATCAGAAAATTTTCTCGCTGGTTTGGAAAAAGCGGCAGGGCACCAAAATCAACCAGGAGATTATTGTACTAGTTTTGGGAAACAATTCGCTGGTCCAGCGGATTTCTTCACTGGACCAGTGTTCTTTTACGCTGGATCAGCGTTTTCTATCGCTGACGTCCGGGTTTTTCCGGCGGCAGCAGCTCGTACCGAAATCGACCAGTAGATTATTGTGCTGGTTTTGGGAAACAATTCGCTGGTCCAGCGGATTTTTCACTGAACTGGTGTTCTTTTACGCTGGATCAGCGTTTTCTATCGCTGACGTCCGGGTTTTTTTTTTCGGCGGCAGCAGCTCGTGCCAAAATCAACCAGGAGATTATTCTTCTGGTTTCGGCGAAAAATCCGCTGGTTCAGCGAATGTTTCCACTGGACCAGTGTTTTTTTTGCACTGGATCAGCGTTTTTTATCACCGACGTTTGTTTTTTTGTTTTGGCGGCAGAAGCCTATGCCAAAATAAACCAGAGGATTAAATTTTGAGAACCAGAGATTAATTGGGAATCGTGTAAAAGCATGTGGCAAAGTGGTTGTTTAAAACCGTCTTGCATGTTATAAGCTGAATTTTGTGAATGTGTTGATTTGTGCACAGTTTCATATTACCAGTCTTAATTAAATTTTCCTAGTAGATTAAAACTTTAGCACTTTCTGCTGCAATGAATGGCGGGGTTTTGACTAACGTTGATTCATGGCAGCATGGCCTACTAATCCCGCGACGGTCACACTGAATGATTGACCCCGTGAATCACTTTGGGTGTGGGCAGTGTCTGCGCTGGAATTTTATCTCGAAGCCTTTGTCGATGATCTCGTTGAACCTCCAGCTCGACCTGCGCTTGGGCTGTAAAAAATCGTTGCATTTGTATATTCTATAGAAACGATGTAAAATCTTTTACCTTGCGTGTTGGGTTTCCTTCCGACACATTGGCACATAATATCGGATTTTGTTTGAGAAAAAATTAGCAAAAAATTATAGTTCGATTAGAATTTCCTAGCTTAATTGACAACTGTGAAAACGCTTTCTGTGACAGATCGACAACACGCAGCTTCTAATCAAAATTGGGTACCATTACAGAGATCAACTGCTCGAATGATGCCCACCCAAAATTGAGTTGATTTTTGAATCGAGCAGAAACTTCAACACGCCTAGGAGCGTTATTTTATTACGTAACGGGAGGGTCGCACGCTTCATTCAACATTTTTACAATTTTTCCATTTTTTTTTGCGTTACTTAAAAAAAACAACGTTTCTCTAATGGTGTTAAAATATTTTTGCATAGATTTTGCATCAATTGTGAAAGTTGTAAAAATTTATCAAACAAAGTGCACAGATTTTCTCAGCGGGTAGTTTGAAACCTTTGAAACTGTTCTAAAGTGGTCGAAAGCACTCAGTCGAGACACAAACCGGTTTGGCGAGCGGGGGATAGAAGGTATCATTTTCAATGTGCAAATATTTGGTGTGCAGTTACCCAGTAACGAAGTTCTTGTAGGATTCTTGCGGAGTTTTTACAGAGCTGTATATTCTAACAGCATTCTAGAAGAAATGTTCTACCCTTCTAACAGGATTCTGGCCGAACCAGGCGGAGAATTTGATCAATCATTCAATGGTGATTTAAATAAATCAAAGAAATTGAACTCATTAGGAGCATTTATTCCGTCTACGTTTAAAAATGATTTAAACTACAAAAAATCTTATTACATATATTGAACCTTGAGAACTTTAAGTAGAGTTATTGCTTAACTTTCTTTACTTATTAAATAAAAACTCAATCAATAGATCAAATTATAGGACAATATATTCATTCAAAGCATCAATTTACACATTAAAAATAAATAAATAATTCACAATCTTCACAATAAATACAATACGATAGAAATTACTTAGCGGGAGGTTTAGATAAATATGCAAGGAGGCTTACAACGCAGGCGTATTTTGTATCGTTGTCAAAAACCAGGCCATACGCATGCTTATGGATGAACGTCCACATGGGTTTGGCATAAGGTGGGTATTGGGCGTTAAGTACAAAGGCCAGCAGCCACTGCTTGTCCCGTTCGCTCATCAGGTTCGCGTACTCGTCGTACTCGCCCGACCGGTTCAGCTTGGCACGGTGCTGCATCTGCTGCTGGTTCTGGTGGTAATTCTGCCGATTATTGTGCTGCTGCTGGTAGCGATTCTGACCCTGTTGCTGGGGTGACGGTGCTGGTTCAGCATCGGATGGTTTTGCTGAATCTCCTGAACCAACGGGGGAACCATGTTCAACGGCGGCGGAAAGTTCACCGGAAACGTCAACGGCGGCTGGTGATTCATCATGCCGGGAAATCCGGGCGGCGGACGAGGCAGTCCCATGCCCGGAAGATGAAACGGCGGCAGCTGCTGGGGAACCTCCGGCGGCATCGAGTGCTGCGCCTGCTGCTTGATCATGTTCTGCTCGATCTCCTCCACCGAACAGATGCGCATCTGAGCCGGATTCAGCAGCGGGAAGTTGGGGGGGAAGACCGACAAAGGGGCCACCTAAAACAAGCCAAATGATAACAAACTCCCTTCTCACAAAATCTCCTCACCCTTACCTGGTCCCCCGCCTATCCTCTGATGGTGCTGCTGGTGCTGCATCGCCGCCATCAACGAACTCTGCGGATGGTGCTGCTGCATCGCCGGATGTGGCAACTGCGGCCGCGGCGTCTCCGGCTTGCTCGGCATCGTCCACAGGCTCGGATCCAGCTGCAACCTCGCCTCCGACTCGTTATCATCGTCCAGCTCCAAGTTGTCAATCCGAACGCTGGAAAAGTTCATATCCAAGTCCGAATCCGACCCCGAATCGCCATCCCCACCCTCCCGCTGATCCAACCAGACCGGACCGGATCCTCGTGCAGCTCCTCCCAGTCCCCCTCCCGTGCCTGCCCAAACGTCTCATCGTTCAGCGCATCGTACTCCTCCTCCGAATCGTCCGGACCGCCCCCAATTCCCCGCCTCCGTCATCCTCCAGCGGAAGATGCGTGTCGAACCCGAAGAAGGAATCCGTCATTGTGACAACTGCAGCGGGCCCGAATCCCAACCAGCGCGGACAAATTGCGCCCAACCGCTTTGTTTACAAACCGCCGCCAAATGGCCACTCCGTCCACCTCCGCAACGCACAACCTTTTGGCACTTCGAACGCCAACCCACAACACCACACGGCAGCTAGAAGAGAAATTCCACATTAAAACAATAGCCCCGCGAGAAACTGCCACCGGACCCCGGCTAAACTCACCTTTGGTGGCGTGGCCACGGATTAAAAACGGAAAAACAAACAGGGAATCGCGGGTGCGCGCACCAAAAAGAAAAACAATTAGCGATGAGATGGAGCAATGCTACGAAATTCCGACGACGACGACGACGACGTTTGACGTTTACGCGGCCCGCGAGCGGCGAGACGACGGATGACAGTGGCGACCAGTGATGGCAGATTCGGTGGGAATTTAATGTTTGTGGTGTGGCAAAATGAAATGAAATTCCATTTTTTATTATTTTTGTTTTTTTTTTCAATTAACCTTCAGTGTATCCCGCTCAATCTCAAAGACACAGTTTTGAACAAATGTTGTTTTTTTCCAGCGCGTGACCGGTTACCTACCTAAAAATCTTAAAGTTCCGTTCCGGTTGACGGAGGTTTACGGATGGAACAATCGTCAGAAAAGATTTCGCAGTAACGGAAGCAGAATTAAAAGAAAGTCATTTATGACGGCTGTTGGAAGGATGTGTATCAAACCAGCGAAAACTTTCGCTGGAAAAGAAACCGTTTCGGAAATAACAAACCAGCGAAACCAAGTTGCTGGATTTGATTTCGCGCAGCCACCTTTTTCAGCGAAAAATTTCGCTGGTTTAGAGAAAAATTTCGCTGATATCAGCAAAACCAACCCAGCAAAATTCGGTCGCTGGTTTGGCGATCGATCCCCTCTCCGTGTAATGTTAACATTCCATAGGTTGTCTTCCTAAGGTGTCTTGATAAGGTCCAGTTTGTGACGATACACTACCTTCCCTTTACAAAGCAATCGAATCCAGAAGGGAAAAGATCACCAGTTGTGTTGGTCCGAGCCGGGATTTGAACCCCGATCTACCGCTTACAAGGCGGAAGCGTTACCACTGGGCTTCGTGGCTCGGTATATCAAAAATGTTTAAAATCAAGTTTGAAACTTCCGGTTTTCAATGAAAGCATTCGCTTTGCGACATCATTTTAGCGCAACATTAATTATTTTGTCAAAATTGGTCAAAATTTTCCCATAGTTTCAAAGGAATTTGATAAAACACTTTAATACCAGAATAATACCAAAATGTGCCAACCTGACTTAGAATTTTTTTCACAATTTCTAGTCATTTCTTTAGGCTGGTACAAATATTTTTAAAAGTTTTTGTCACCCCCCCCCCCCCCCTTCAAAATTGGCCCGAAAAATCGGGGGCAAAAAAATATTTTTACAATAAACTTCAAAATATCAATGAAAATTCAAGTGCAACCAGCTGAAATCAAATTAAAATACATTCTCCTGCGTTTAAAATCATTTTTAGCATGTTTGGGTTTATTAAAAATTTTAAATATTTTTGAAAATTTTCGATGCAAAATCTTTTTTTTTGATACAATTTTTGTTTTTGTCAGATCTTAGATTTTGAAAACTAATGATTGCAAAACAACTGAACTAGTTTAAAATGCATTTTAAAACACTTTTTTCATTTAAATGTGAAGACTATGGCTTGTTATTTTAATTTTTATATTTTTTTATTTTTTTGCCCCCCCTTGACCTCGGCCAGGGCCGAGGGACAAAAACTTTTTTAAATATTTGCATCGGCCTTAGGGGTTATATAAAAAATGTTTAAATCAAGTTTGAAATTTCCGGTTTTCAATGAAAGCATTCGCTTTGAGACATCATTTTAGCGCAAAATTAATTATTTTGTCAAAATTGGTCAACATTTTCCCATAGTTTCAGAGGAATTTGATAAAATACTGTAATACCAAAAGAATACCAAAATGTGGTGTTCGACCATTGGAAAATTCTGCAATTTTGCAATATCAAAACAATACCTTAAATTGGTATGATACCACATTTTGCTCTTGCATAATCCTTAAGACCAATTTTAAAGGGTCCAGGAATACCAAAATTTGGGATTGATACCAGAGGAAGGTATTATTACGCATTTCCCTTGTTATTTACCCATGCTTGGGAAGCCGGTAGAAAATTTGTCCTCCAACAGCAACTTTTCCCACGTGATTATTTTGTTTTGTTTTACTCTACCTCTGCTCGAATCGAATTTCAGCAAGACCTGTCATTTGGTTGCTGTCAAACTCATTCGAGCAGTGTACAGCTGACATCGCGCGTTTTGTATACATCGCGATGAAATCGCGCTCATTCTTGGCAATCGTGGCAAATCGCGTTCATCGAAGGTCATCGCAGTTGAATCGCGAGCTCATCTCGGGAGTGTTATCTCCCTCGTGTAAAATCGTCTGGGGAACACGATTGTGACGTTTAATTCAAAATTTAATCGCATGTATACTGAGAAAATTGCGTCTAAAGTTTTCAATTGCGCATAATGACCCCAGTTTCTGGCAACTGTTTCTTAATTCTGCTTTCCACTGAACCGTCTTTTCCGATCCCGACAATCTTACGCCGATAAGCCTTCCTGAGGATTACTTCCACGCAGTTTCATTTTCTTTGTTATGAGATGTGTCTAGCATATTCCAAGACACTCTCTCAACAAGGAAAATTTCCCATAGTTTCGAAGAAGTTTGTTGAAACACTTCAATACCAAAATGATACCAAAATGTGGCATCCTGACTTAAAAAGGTGCAGGTGGTTATGTTCTACATGACCAATATGACAAAAAACTTTGTACAAAACTCTAAAAATCATGCTATTTTTATTTATATTTTTTAATTCTTTGCCTATTTATTTAATCCTGAATAATCAAAAAAATCAAATCAAATTATTCGCTCTACAGCATTGCCTTGGCGTTCTCGATTGCGAGATTCCTACTCGAAACTAGGTGTTCGAAGGCTTGATTGTTGAGGCAATTGCAAACCTCTTTTACACCTTAGCTTCCATGCACCCCGGGATTCGAACTGACGACCTTTGGAATGTGAGTCCAACTGCCTACCAGCGACTCCACCGGGGCAGGACCCAGGGAGACGACTCCTACACCTGGACTGAGCTAACGACCTAACCTTTTTTTAGGTTAGTCCGGGACCAACATTTACTTCCCTTCCGACGGAAGGCGTGATCAGACAAATCTCGTCTCGAAAAATGCCATCGGGACCGTCTGGGATCGAACCCAGGCCGACTGGGACTGGGTTAATCCTGAATAATTAATTCTAATTAAATTTATTCAATCAATGGCACCGGTAGAACCTTCTCTCAGGGCCATGGCCACTCCGGGTGCGGCCAATCCTTTCAAAATGGCCATTTTTATCACCAGTATCAAAAACCATGAATTTTGATACCCATATTGCCCCAAGTCGTATGGTTTGATAAATGTCCCCCCGGTAAAACCTTCCATCAGGGCCATGGCCACTCCGGGGGTGGCCAATCCTGTCAAAATGGCCATTTTCATCACCAGTATCAAAAACCATGCATTTTGACACCCATATTGCCCCAAGTCGTATGGTTCGATAAATGTGTCCCCGGTAGAACCTTCCCTCAGGGCCATGGCCACTACGGGTGTGGCCAATCCTGTCAAAATGGCCATTTTCATCACCAGTATCAAAAACCATGAATTTTGATACCCATATTGCCCCAAGTCGTATGGTTCAATAAATGTCCCCCGGTAGAACCTTCTCTCAGGGCCATGGCCACTCAGGGTGTGGCCAATCCTGTCAAAATGGCCATTTTCATTACCAGTATCAAAAACCATGAATTTTGATACCCATATTGCCCAAAGTCGTATGATTCGATAAATGTCCCCCGGTAGAACCTTCCCTCAGGGCCATGGCCACTCCGGGTGTGGCCAATCCTGTCAAAATGGCCATTTTCATCACCAGTAACAAAAACCATGAATTTTGATACCCATATTGCCCCAAGTCGTATGGTTCGATAAATGTCCCCCCGGTAGAACCTTCCCTCAGGGCCATGGCCACTCCGGGTGTGGCCAATCCTGTCAAAATGGCCATTTTCATCACCAGTATCAAAAACCATGAATTTTGATACCCATATTGCCCCAAGTCGTATGGTTCGATAAATGTCCCCCGGTAGAACCTTCCCTCAGGGCCATGGCCACTCCGGGTGTGGCCAATCCTGTCAAAATGGCCATTTTCATCACCAGTATCAAAAACCATGAATTTTGATACCCATATTGCCCCAAGTCGTATGGTTCAATAAATGTCCCCCCGGTAGAACCTTCCCTCAGGGCCATGGCCACTCCGGGTGTGGCCAATCCTATCAAAATGGCCATTTTCATCACCAGTATCAAAAACCATGAATTTTGACACCCATATTGCCCCAAGTCGTATGGTTCGATAAATGTGTCCCCGGTAGAACCTTCCCTCAGGGCCACTCCGGGTGTGGCCAATCCTGTCAAAATGGCCATTTTCAACACCAGTATCAAAAACCATGAATTTTGATACCCATATTGCCCCAAGTCGTATGGTTCAATAAATGTTCCCCGGTAGTACCTTCCCTCAGGGCCATGGCCACTCCGGGTGTGGCCAATATCCTACCACCAGTTTGGTCCCAACCCCATTGCCTTGAATCATTCTGGTTTCCGAGTGACCGTTCTAACAATGTTCTTTAGAAAAGAATTCCTTCCAAGTTGGTGCACAACCTGTGTCTTTCAATGTGTGTATGTGTGTATGAGCAATAAAATTACCACCGTCGATCCGTCTCTGACGGATTTCAGTCAAAACTAAAATTATTCAGAGGCTATCTGTTAGCTTATATAGTCCGCATGAAATGTGGCAACATGGTTCAAATTTTGCCTCGTCTCCTGCTTTCTTGGAACTGTCACGCGAGAATGTTGCACCATTGTTGCCACACTTCATTCGTTGCTGACCCCTTCCGCAGTACCAAGCATGCAACATTTTCGTAACGCGCGACATTTTTTGTTTTTCTGGATTGACACCTCACCAGAATAGAGCCTTTAGGACAAAGTTCTTTGTCAAAATCTTTCCATAATTTCAAGTCATTTCTTTAATTTAGCGTCATCCATAAAGTACGTACGCTCTTAGGGTGGGAGGGGGTTACCGTAGATGTGACAAGATGTGACGAAGGGGAGGGGGTTTGCGAGACTGTGTCGTCACGCTAGGTTTTTTTTATGATTGCATAATATTAATTCGAAATATACACAATTAAATTAAATCATCTTTTCTAAAATTGTTTGGTTACTATTATTTAGAAGTACCGTCATCAGGGATGACATTGGGTCTGGGGTGAGATTGGGTCATACAAATTTCTGCATTTTTGTATGACTCAAACTCACCCCCAGACCCAATGTCACCCCTGATGACGGTATCACATTATAATTTATTATTTAGTCACATTTTTTTTTAAGCTGGAACTTCAATATTTTGCAAATACTTGCTTCATAAAAATAAATGCTTTGAAAGCAGGGTGTTCATAAGAAAACTGCTACACGGAGAGACTGTGCCCAGAAATTTTAACAATTAAAATTGTTGATTTTACTTTCGTAAATTTTAACAAAAACGTACTTGTCACAGCCAATTTTCAGATAAATTAACCAAAATTCAGTATTAATTCAATAACCTGTTTGTTGAAAATGCTAAAGGCAAAAAGCTAACAGATTTCCCGAACTCGAATGAACGTGCTCGACTGTTAGCTTTGGTTTTAGAAAAATCAAGATTTTTTTCTGTTGAATATAATTAACAATTGGTTGAATATTTAAAAGATGAACTTGTTATTGGGTTTGTTTACGTCTGTCATTTGAAGTCTGGATCCGAACGAGAGCGGTCGATTGGTTGAGTTTGTGTTGTTAATTATGAAGTGAGAGGATGTGAAAGGTGAAAATTACACTATTTGGCTAATGTTGAAGTGACAAATCAAAGTGTCGCAACTGGGGAGGTGGAATTGGTGAGTAGGTTTGTTGATGGTTTCTTTGCAGGTGATAAACTATGAAGAGCAAGAGGACGACCTTCACCATGAGGACATAGGGTATTTGTCCCTATTTTGGGCCTAGTACCTATTTTCGGTCTACCAAACTTAATTCAACGAAATTGAGCATTTCACCAAATCTGGCAGGGATCTGCCACTTGAGAATGATTCGTGCTGTCATAATCTTCATTTTGGTGGGCAAGAATAGTACACTTTTTCCTCTTAAATTAGAAATAATGCAAAAAATATATCACTCTTCACATTATTTTTAACAAATTGCAACTTGCCCATTAGGTCCAAAATTTTCACCACTTTTGCTTACCGCTTCTTGGCACTCAGCGTCACGGTTTTCATCGCTCAGCATATGAATGAGAGCCGTCCCCCGATTCTCCAACCACCGGCAATATGTTTTTATTGGTGAGTTGCACAATCCCGTTGCAAAAACAATCACTAAACTTCCACCAAATCAATAAAAGAACTGATTAAAGTTGCTTCGTCCATATCGGAGAGAAATGGATATATTTTGGGTACATTTGACAATTCTACACAATGTGCCAGTGTGTGTGCGCTTCTCCAATTTTACAGTCTTTCTTGCATATTACGAGCTTGTTGTTTGGCTACGCAACAATTGTTTAATTATGTTTAAAACTAGTAAAGAATGATATAAATCATGTCCAAGCTAATTATGCACGTAATGCAAGTGAAATCAATCATTCTAATGTTTATTTGTGGCTTAAAACATCACAATGATTTAGCATATTTGTCGACCGAATTTGTGCGACTGTACTGTACAAGCTGGGGCTGAACCGTACGTCAAAAAAGTTCGCCACGTGCTTCGAGATTTCAACCAATCAGAAGGTAGAACGAAAATATGCACAAACAAGGTCGTATGCTAGGAGCAATATCCCCAAAATAGGGTCAAAAAGTGTTTTAGTTTTTCGTGCTTTTACACCGATATAAGGTATTTTTATTAAAATGTTGATAATGTACGAGCTTAAGCATTAAAAAACCAACTTATTCATGTATAACAAACTAGGCTGCCAATAGCAGCCTTTGAGAATACATCAAATTAAAAGTGCGTTCTTCTTAGTAGGCCCAAAATAGGGACAAATACCCTAGAATACATAGAAATGCGTACACATGACAACATAAAAAATAGAGATGAAGTAAAATATCAAAAAATAAAAATATATAAAATATATAAAAGAAGATAATTATTATCTTGAAAGTTTTGTTGCAATACGACTGCTCAATAAACTGGTAAGTTAAACTCAAATTTTTTTTTGCAATTCCGTCGTGAAACTACTTACTTTTCCTGTCATTCTTGGACGACGAAATAGCCTACTTTTCTGTACCAAAAAAAAACAGAATCGAATAGCAACACTTTTCAAAATAAATGCTGAAAAGTTCTACTTTTCAGCACTTAAATGGGTGCTGAAAAGTTGAACTTTTCAGCACTTGTTTCGAAAAGTAACACTTTTCAACATTGTTTTGATTTAAACGATTTATTGACAAATACATGAAAATTTGACTTAAAATTTCACTCAATGGGTGGTTTTTGGAATTGCAAAAAATGTTGTATGGAACTCGTTGCAAAACTTGAGTTTTTCAGCACTCGTCGTATTTATCCAACTCGGTGAACCTCGTTGGATAAATGTACGACTCGTGCTGAAAAAATCCTCTTTTTGCAACTTGTTGCATAAACTACTGTTTCAGAATTCGGAGTACGTTGTACAAATTAAATCAAATGCAGTGAAAGTGTGTTGCCAAAAGTAATTGTTAAATTAATGCAAGCTTGGTAAGTAGCATTATTGATATTTCTTCTTTCCTCATTATAATTACATTTGTTTACGTTCCTTTTTTCAGTTTATAGCCGAAATTAAGAATTTTGTATTAAATTACTAATAAATTCCAAATGTCTATTTGCAGCAAAATGTTCACTTTGGAAAATTATGTGTCCTGAGACCGTTGTAGATGATGATGACTTATCGGATGATTTCACAGTCATGGTAAGTGAATACAACACTTAATTTTATACAACATAATACAAATTTAAGCTTAAAATTTGGTGAAAATTTTGCTCGGTTTCTATTTTTAAGGAATTAACGAGAAATTTGTAATATCCTTTTTTATTTTATTTTTTTAGATAAATGAAATGTAATTTTTTAAAACATTAGTCAAACTTTACATGTTTTATAACAACAGTTAAAAAAAATTGTGTTGATGCTTTTTAACAGTAATTGAACAACTTAATGCAAAAAAACCCGATTTAATCCCACCTGGGTGAGATAGAGCCTTTCTTACTAAAGAATATAACGATGGTAGAACTTCTTTCAATGCAGTGGGTTTCAATGCCAGTGGGGCCAAACCCGGTGCTAATCCCATGAAATTGATTACGAGAAAGGCCGCAGGTTTTTTGACCTCAAAAATAGTGTTCTATACGTAAAAAAGCCTGATAAATCAAATGGTGATGACCCCATCCACCGGAGACCACGGGAACAGGTCCATTTTGCCCCTTTTTCCCCTAAAAATCAATTTTCTCAAACTATTTGACCTGTACAGAAAAAGGCCGCAGGTTTTTTGACCTCAAAAATAGTGTTCTATACGTAAAAAAGTCCGATAAATCGAATGGTGATGACCCCATCCACCGGAGACCACGGGAACAGGTCCATTTTGCCCCTTTTTCCCCTAAAAATCAATTTTCTCAAACTATTTGACCTGTACAGAAAAAGGCCGCAGGTTTTGACCTCAAAAATAGTGTTCTATACGTAAAAAGTCCGATAAATCGAATGGTGATGACCCCATCCACCGGAGACCACGGGAACAGGTCCATTTTGCCCCTTTTTCCCTAAAATCAATTTTCTCAAACTATTTGACCTGTACAGAAAAAGGCCGCAGGTTTTTTGACCTCAAAAATAGTGTTCTATACGTAAAAAAGTCCGATAAATCGAATGGTGATGACCCCATCCACCGGAGACCACGGGAACAGGTCCATTTTGCCCCTTTTTCCCCTAAAAATCAATTTTCTTAAGCTATTTGACCTGTACAGAAAAAGGCCGCAGGTTTTTTGACCTCAAAAATAGTGTTCTATACGTAAAAAAGTCCGATAAATCGAATGGTGATGACCTCATCAACCGGAGACCACGGGAACAGGTCCATTTTGCCCCTTTTTCCCCTAAAAATCAATTTTCTCAAACTATTTGAACTGTACAGAAAAAGGCCGCAGGTTTTTTGACCTCAAAAAAAGTGTTCTATACGTAAAAAAGTCCGATAAATCGAATGGTGATGACCCCATCCACCGGAGACCACGGAAACAGGTCCATTTTGCCCCTTTTCCCCTAAAAATCAATTTTCTCAAACTATTTGACCTGTACAGAAAAAGGCCGCAGGTTTTTTGACCTCAAAAATAGTGTTCTATACGTAAAAAAGTCCGATAAATCGAATGGTGATGACCCCATCCACCGGAGACCACGGGAACAGGTCCATTTTGCCCCTTTTCCCCTAAAAATCAATTTTCTCAAGCTATTTGACCTGTACAGAAAAGGCCGCAGGGTTTTTGACCTCAAAAATAGTGTTCTATACGTAAAAAAGCCCGATAAATGGTGATGACCCTATCCACCGGAAACCACGGGAACAGGTCCATTTTGCCCCTTTTTCCCCTAAAAATCAATTTTCTCAAACTATTTGACCTGTACAGAAAAAGGTCGCAGGGTTTTTGACCTAAAAAATACGAAAAATAAGAATTAAATAATTTAAGAATTTAAGATTAAATAAAAATCTTAAAATCTTGAATTCTTAAATTTACAAAATTTGAAATTCTTAAATTCTTAAATTCTTAAATTCTTAAATTCTTAAATTCTTAAATTCTTAAATTCTTAAATTCTTAAATTCTTAAATTCTTAAATTCTTAAATTCTTAAATTCTTAAATTCTTAAATTCTTAAATTCTTAAATTCTTAAATTCTTAAATTCTTAAATTCTTAAATTCTTAAATTCTTAAATTCTTAAATTCTTAAATTTTAAATTTTAAATTCTTAAATTCTTAAATTCTTAAATTCTTAAATTCTTAAATTCTTAAATTCTTAAATTCTTAAATTCTTAAATTCTTAAATTCTTAAATTCTTAAATTCTTAAATTCTTAAATTCTTAAATTCTTAAATTCTTAAATTCTTAAATTCTTAAATTCTTAAATTCTTAAATTCTTAAATTCTTAAATTCTTAAATTCTTAAATTCTTAAATTCTTAAATTCTTAAATTCTTAAATTCTTAAATTCTTACATTCTTAAATTCTTAAATTCTTAAATTCTTAAATTCTTAAATTCAATGCATAACATTGACTTTGTTTAGAAGAAGAAGAAAGTCTTATGATGAAAGCAAAGTATTATAAATGATATGATTTCCAAAAGAAACAAAAAATGCCATTTTCACCAAAAGAATATTTTTAATCGTACATATTCTTAATCAAACAAGCGTTTATGACAAACGCGAGCATAGCAAGCTTCACATGCGCCAGTGACAACGCACACCGCGGTAGGCGCAAAGAAAAACCGAGGTATAAGTGAACCGCGTGTGCCGCACGGTGCAGGGAAGATAGCCATTCAGCTTCTACGAATGTGACAGAGTCAGAGATAGCTATTTTTACAACCGCACCAATGCTGTTAATCGATGAATCAACGTCATCGATGTCGTTGATCGTTGATTTAAACGTAATCGTAATCGCAGCCATCGTTGATTTAATCGTCAACGTCAACGGAGTCGTTGATTTAAACGGCGTTGATCAACGCGTTGATTATCGATAATCAACGCGTTGATCAACGGCGTTCTTTTTATAGTTTTCTAGAGTTTTATGAGGAAAGAACGATTTTTTCATAAATGTTTTGATTGGGAAATATTCTCAAATTGATGTGGCATGGTTTTTTCGGGGATCCGTGTGTACCAAGAGGACCGAAATGACCGGATTTTAAACGTAATTTAAGCCTTAGCTAATTGCTGGTCACTTCCATCTCCACTTTTGTTCCCAAGTCCAACCAGGATTTTCTTATGTAAATGACACCGAGGACGGATAGTAGGGAACCCAGATATGGTCGAATTTTCACCGGAATTATTGTTCCGGTGGGTTCAGTACGAGTCTTGCGTGGCTAAATATCGACAGAATTTGTTTTTCTATGATACAATACTGAATTGACCACATGACCCATGTTCCAGAACCCAGATTAAGATTGGCCAAGATGTCAAACTTCGTGACAGACCGGAGTAGCCTACTGTTATTGATCAATGAGTAAACAAAATATTTATGACCTACTGCGATCGGTTTCCGGCACTACACGAAAGATTTATCTCTTGGGATTCGATCGAAACTAGTTGATCACCAACAGTAGGCTACTCCGGTGTGTCACGAAGTTTGACATCTTGGCCAATCTTAATCTGGGTTCTGTAACATGGATCATGTGGTCAATGCAGTATTGTATCATAGAAAAACAAATTCTGTCGATATTTAGCCACGCAAGACTCTTACTGAACCCGCCGGAACAATAATTCCGGTGAAAATCCGACCATACCTGGGTTCCCTACTGTCCGTCCTCGGTGTCATTTACATAAGTGGAGATGGAAGTGACCAGCAATTAGCTAGGGCTTAAATTACGTTTAAAATCCGGTCATTTCGGTCCTCTTGGTACACACGGATCCCCGAAAAACCATGCCACATCAATTTGAGAATGTTTCCCAATCAAAACATTTATGAAAAAATCGTTCTTTCCTCATAAAACTCTAGAAAATTATAAAAGAACGCCGTTGATCAACGCGTTGATTATCGATAATCAACGCGTTGATCAACGCCGTTTAAATCAACGACTCCGTTGACGTTGACGATTAAATCAACGATGGCTGCGATTACGATTACGTTCAAATCAACGATCAACGACATCGATGATATGAACGCCGTTGATTTCAACGATTAACAGCATTGAACCGCACCACTACACACTCAATCACGAGTACCTTAGGTAGAAAGCCATTGGCGTCGCCAGCATTGAAAACTTTGTAAACGATATAAACGATGAAAAGCTTAGCGGATTTCAAAAATCAAGCATGACTCCGGTGAGTTTGTTCCGTGTTAACGCTTGGTGCGCGCGCGCCCGTGTGTTTGTGTGTGTGCGTTTATGTGTGAACCTTTTTCTAACACCGGTAGATTCCTTCAACATGAATCATAATCACATGAATCGCGCATTTACAACATTATTTATTTCCTGTTAGATTATTCACATAGTTTTTCTTTAAAATAGTTAATTTCTAGTTCTGTGGAAGGAGCGAAGATGCGTGGCCGTTTTTTGTGTTTTATTTTGTTCTATTTAAGATCGCGTCTTGTATGCATTCTATATTCGATAAATTCGCTACATATTTCTTTAAAATGAGAGAGAATGAAATCACATATTAACAACGGACGCGTTTAATTCTCTTTTGGTCAGTTCAAGCTTTCCACAGCCGGCTGTCTAGGGTTGAACTGTTTGATTAAAATTTAAATCTAAACGGGAATTGTCTCGACAGCAACATCAGATGTTTGCCTTGAGAGTAATAATCAAAATCCAATGTAATTAAACGGGAATTGTCTCTACAGCAGCATCCGATTGCTTGCCTTGAGAATAAAACTATAGCCCTTAAACACACCATGCCAATGGTCGCAACGCTTGCTTAGAGCGTATCCTAGACCTTTACCTTCCCAAAAACCGTCCAACTCCAAGCGAAACTTACTTGAGGATACCGTGGAGATTTTCCCTTAATACTCTGAAAAAAGTGGAGCATCAACACTTCCCGTCTTCCAAATCCTCTTCCTTGTCCCTGGTGCGCGGTGGAGATGGGAGCGGCCGGCAATGGACGGCTGTCATGGTGTTGAGAATCTGGTTCAGGTGGAGTTGGTTCTTTTCCCAGTTATCAATTCCTAGGCAACTTGGGCTTAGACAATCATCACTTAACATGACGAAATCCAGTCTGCAATCCGCTAAAATCACCGTCTCCTAGCGAAGCGAAGCGATATAAACGATGAAAAGCTTAGAAAGCTCCTATTGGAATCCAATGAACCCTGTTAAATAAACTTACGAAATCACGAAAAAATTAAGTCTACTTTTAGGCGATTTTCGGAGCACACGGAAAACAAATAGATTGTAGCCGGATGAATGTCCTATGTCACAAAAGTTTTTAAATAAACATTGGACAGTTATGCAAAAACAAACAGGCAAAAGAAACCGAAAAGCTACGATATCTTACATGTTGTAGGAAACATCGGTAGACAAGCTACTACAAACGAGTATAAGTCGAGCCAGCAAATATATGCGCCAGCATTCTCGCGCCAGTATTCGAAGCACAACTTGACAACTTGCCGACTTGGCGACGAAGCGTCGAAAATCGATGCAGTGTGATTTTTTGACAATTTTTCCGATTAAAATTCATGCTGAATCGACATATTTACGAAGATGGAAATGACGTCCTGGCTTAAAGTAAAACCTATACCTTTCTTTAGTAAGAAAGGCAAAAAGTAAATCGTTCTAAAAATTGACCAGGATTGCCGATCGATGTCGAATTTGTTTCAGATGCTCACTCATGGTCAGTACTATGAATGTAGCAAGAAATTTTGAATAAAATCAGAAATGAAAAATGTTGGCGAAGGTCACCAGGTGGGCTTTTACCTTTTTTTAGGGATTTTTTTTCTTATGGTAGGTCAATCAAACGGCTCTAACTCCAGAACCATATTATGAATCTGGATGAAAATTTGGGAGGTTGTAGGGCTCGAAAAATGCAATTTTGAGATAAATAAAAGATATGAAAATGAAAAAATTGACCATATTTTCATTTGAAAACTGTGTATTTTGTTGAAAAGTCTGGCCGCATTCGAAAACAGATGGATATTTCGAAATTTGCGCGGCAACTCGCCCAGGTTCAGCACACTAGCTTTCATCTGCATTTAGAAGAATCGAAATCGGATATATGGGAGCTGAGAACGGCGCGACACAAAATTTTGCAAAATTTTACCACATACGAACATCACTCGACCTCCACGGAATTTATTTTCTCAAAATTCGAGGGTTGGTGATAGACGAGTTCTGTCAAGGTGAATCGATAGAGCGTCGAAAATCGATGCGGTGTGATTTTTTGACGATTTTTCCGATTAAAATTCATGCTGAATCGACATATTTACGAAGATGGAAATGACGTCCTGGCTTAAAGTAAAACCTATACCTTTCTTTAGTAAGAAAGGCAATAATAAGAAAGGCAAAAAGTAAATCGTTCTAAAAATTGACCAGGATTGCCGATCGATGTCGAATTTGTTTCAGATGCTCACTCATGGTCAGTACTATGAATGTAGCAAGAAATTTTGAATAAAATCAGAAATGAAAAATGTTGGCGAAGGTCACCAGGTGGGCTTATACCTTTTTTTAGGGATTTTTTTTCATATGGTAGGTCAATCAAACGGCTCTAACTCCAGAACCATATTATGAATCTGGATGAAAATTTGGGAGGTTGTAGGGCTCGAAAAATGCAATTTTGAGATAAATAAAAGATATGAAAATGAAAAATTTGACCATGTTTTCATTTGAAAACTGTGTATTTTGTTGAAAAGTCTGGCCGCATTCGAAAACTGATGGATATTTCGAAATTTGCGTGGCAACTCGCCCAGGTTCAGCACACTAGCTTTCATCTGCATTTAGAAGAATCGAAATCGAATATATGGGAGCTGAGAACGGCGCGACACAAAATTTTGCAAAATTTTACCACATACGAACATCACTCGACCTCCACGGAATTTATTTTCTCAAAATTCGAGGGTTGGTGATAGACGAGTTCTGTCAAGGTGAATCGATAGAGCGTCGAAAATCGATGCAGTGTGATTTTTTGACGATTTTTCCGATTAAAATTCATGCTGAATCGACATATTTACGAAGATGGAAATGACGTCCTGGCTTAAGGTACCACTAAAGCCGAAATCTGGTCAATTTTCATAATTATTGCCAACACTTCCAAAAAATGTCGCGCAACATAAATTGATGTTGCAAGATACCCAGTCAATACAATTCGAATTCTGAAACGGAATCTAACTAGAATCGTATACGAATTCCTTTTCAAACACAGCAACCGTGTTCGAACCGGATGTTGTAGATTTGTTCAGATATCCTAGGTCATCAAGAACTTCCAGAAGTTTAGGTCCGTGAGTCTACCGCCGTAACAAGCAAGAGGTCGATAGATTTCGACTCCGGATCATATACCAATAGCTTCAGTGGGTATGGTAGACTACTTTGTTGATATGTTGGGATATCCAAGATCATCCAGAACTCCCTGAAATTGATTCCTGCGGGTCTACCACCGTAATAAGCAAGTGGTTGATAGATTTCGACACCGGATCATATGCCAATAACTTCAGTGGGTATGGTAGACTACTTTGTTCATATGTTGGGATATCCAAGATCATCCAGAACTTCCAGAAGTTTAGGTCCGTGAGTCTACCGCCGTAACAAGCAAGAGGTCGATAGATTTCGACTCCGGATCATATGCCAATAGCTTCAGTGGGTATGGTAGACTACTTTGTTGATATGTTGGGATATCCAAGATCATCCAGAACTCCCTGAAATTGATTCCTGCGGGTCTACCACCGTAATAAGCAAGAGGTCGATAGGTTTCGACTCCGGATCATATGCCAATAGCTTCAGTGGGTATGGTAGGCTACTTTTTTGATATGTTGGGATATCCAAGATCATCCAGAACTCCCTGAAATTGATTCCTGTGGGTCTACCACCGTAATAAGCAAGTGGTTGATAGATTTCGACACCGGATCATATGCCAATAACTTCAGTGGGTATGGTAGACTACTTTGTTCATATGTTGGGATATCCAAGATCATCCAGAACTTCCAGAAGTTTAGGTCCGTGAGTCTACCGCCGTAACAAGCAAGAGGTCGATAGATTTCGACTCCGGATCATATGCCAATAGCTTCAGTGGGTATGGTAGACTACTTTGTGGATATGTTGGGATATCCAATATCATCAAGAAATCCTTGAAGTTGAGGCCTGGGGGTATACCACCGTAACAAGAACTCCCTGAAGTTGGTTCCTGCGTAATAAGCAAGAGGTCGATAGGTTTCGACTCCGGATCATATGCCAATAGCTTCAGTGGGTATGGTAGACTACTTTGTTGATATGTTGGGATATCCAAGATCATCCAGAACTCCCTGAAATTGATTCCTGCGGGTCTACCACCGTAATAAGCAAGAGGTCGATAGGTTTCGACACCGGATCATATGCCAATAGCTTCAGTGGGTATGGTAGACTACTTTGTTGATATGTTGGGATATCCAAGATCATCCAGAACTCCCTGAAATTGATTCCTGTGGGTCTACCACCGTAATAAGCAAGAGGTCGATAGGTTTCGACACCGGATCATATGCCAATAGCTTCAGTGGGTATGGTAGACTACTTTGTTGATATGTTCCCAGATGTTTAGGCCTACCACCGTAACAATTGTGTAATTTTGTAGTTTTGTAATTTTGTAATTTTGTGTTTTGTAATTTTGTAATTTTGTAATTTTGTAATTTTGTAATTTTGTAATTTTGTAATTTTGTAATTTTGTAATTTTGTAATTTTGTAATTTTGTAATTTTGTAATTTTGTAATTTTGTAATTTTGTAATTTTGTAATTTTGTAATTTTGTAATTTTGTAATTTTGTAATTTTGTAATTTTGTAATTTTGTAATTTTGTAATTTTGTAATTTTGTAATTTTGTAATTTTGTAATTTTGTAATTTTGTAATTTTGTAATTTTGTAATTTTGTAATTTTGTAATTTTGTAATTTTGTAATTTTGTAATTTTGTAATTTTGTAATTTTGTAATTTTGTAATTTTGTAATTTTGTAATTTTGTAATTTTGTAATTTTGTAATTTTGTAATTTTGTAATTTTGTAATTTTGTAATTTTGTAATTTTGTAATTTTGTAATTTTGTAATTTGGTAATTTTGTAATTTTGTAATTTTGTAATTTTGTAATTTTGTAATTTTGTAATTTTGTAATTTTGTAATTTTGTAATTTTGTAATTTTGTAATTTTGTAATTTTGTAATTTTGTAATTTTGTAATTTTGTAATTTTGTAATTTTGTAATTTTGTAATTTTGTTATTTTTTTTTCTTATTTTCCTATTTTCTTATTCTCCTATTTTCTTATTTTCTTATTTTCTTATTTTCTTATTTTCTTATTTTCTTATTTTCTTATTTTCTTATTTTCTTATTTTCTTATTTTCTTATTTTCTTATTTTCTTATTTTCTTATTTTCTTATTTTCTTATTTTCTTATTTTCTTATCTTCTTATCTTCTTATTTTCTTATTTTCTTATTTTCTTATTTTCTTATTTTCGTTTTTCTTTTTTCTTATTTTCTTATTTTCTTATTTTCTTATTTTCTTATTTTTTTATTTTCTTATTTTCTTATTTTCTTATTTTCTTATTTTCTTATTTTCTTATTTTCTTATTTTCTTATTTTCTTATTTTCTTATTTTCTTATTTTCTTATTTTCTTATTTTCTTATTTTCTTATTTTCTTATTTTCTTATTTTCTTATCTTCTTATCTTCTTATTTTCTTATTTTCTTATTTTCTTATTTTCTTATTTTTTTTTTCTTATTTTCTTATTTTCTTATTTTCTTATTTTCTTATTTTTTTATTTTCTTATTTTCTTATTTTCTTATCTTCTTATTGTCTTATTTTCTTATTTTCTTATTTTCTTATTTTCTTATTTTCTTATTTTCTTATTTTCTTATTTTCTTATTTTCTTATTTTCTTATTTTCTTATTTTCTTATTTTCTTATTTTCTTATTTTCTTATTTTCTTATTTTCTTATTTTCTTATTTTCTTATTTTCTTATTTTCTTATTTTCTTATTTTCTTATTTTCTTATTTTCTTATTTTCTTATTTTCTTATTTTCTTATTTTCTTATTTTCTTATTTTCTTATTTTCTTATTTTCTTATTTTCTTATTTTCTTATTTTCTTATTTTCTTATTTTCTTATTTTCTTATTTTCTTATTTTCTTATTTTCTTATTTTCTTATTTTCTTATTTTCTTATTTTCTTATTTTCTTATTTTCTTATTTTCTTATTTTCTTATTTTCTTATTTTCTTATTTTCTTATTTTCTTATTTTCTTATTTTCTTATTTTCTTATTTTCTTATTTTCTTATTTTCTTATTTTCTTATTTTCTTATTTTCTTATTTTCTTATTTTCTTATTTTCTTATTTTCTTATTTTCTTATTTTCTTATTTTCTTATTTTCTTATTTTCTTATTTTCTTATTTTCTTATTTTCTTATTTTCTTATTTTCTTATTTTCTTATTTTCTTATTTTCTTATTTTCTTATTTTCTTATTTTCTTATTTTCTTATTTTCTTATTTTCTTATTTTCTTATCTTCTTATTTTCTTATTTTCTTATTTTCTTATTTTCTTATTTTCTTGTTTTTTTTTCTTATTTTCTTATTTTCTTATTTTCTTATTTTCTTATTTTCTTATTTTCTTATTTTCTTATTTTCTTATTTTTTTATTTTCTTATTTTCTTATTTTCTTATTTTCTTATTTTCTTATTTTCTTATTTTCTTATTTTCTTATTTTTTATTTTCTTATTTTCTTATTTTCTTATTTTCTTATTTTTTATTTTCTTATTTTCTTATTTTCTTATTTTCTTATTTTCTTATTTTCTTATTTTCTTATTTTCTTATTTTCTTATTTTCTTATTTTCTTATTTTCTTATTTTCTTATTTTCTTATTTTCTTATTTTCTTATTTTCTTATTTTCTTATTTTCTTATTTTCTTATTTTCTTATTTTCTTATTTTCTTATTTTCTTATTTTCTTATTTTCTTATTTTCTTATTTTCTTATTTTCTTATTTTCTTATTTTCTTATTTTCTTATTTTCTTATTTTCTTATTTTCTTATTTTCTTATTTTCTTATTTTCTTATTTTCTTATTTTCTTATTTTCTTATTTTCTTATTATTTTTTTTTAATTTTGTAATTTTGTAATTTTGTAATTTTCTTATTTTCTTATTTTCTTATTTTCTTATTTTCTTATTTTCTTATTTTCTTATTTTCTTATTTTCTTATTTTCTTATTTTCTTATTTTCTTATTTTCTTATTTTCTTATTTTCTTATTTTCTTATTTTCTTATTTTCTTATTTTCTTATTTTCTTATTTTCTTATTTTCTTATTTTCTTATTTTCTTATTTTCTTATTTTCTTATTTTCTTATTTTCTTATTTTCTTATTTTCTTATTTTCTTATTTTCTTATTTTCTTATTTTCTTATTTTCTTATTTTCTTATTTTCTTTTTTTCTTATTTTCTTATTTTCTTATTTTCTTATTTTCTTATTTTCTTATTTTCTTATTTTCTTATTTTCTTATTTTCTTATTTTCTTATTTTCTTATTTTCTTATTTTCTTATTTTCTTATTTTCTTATTTTCTTATTTTCTTATTTTCTTATTTTCTTATTTTCTTATTTTCTTATTTTCTTATTTTCTTATTTTCTTATTTTCTTATTTTCTTATTTTCTTATTTTCTTATTTTCTTATTTTCTTATTTTCTTATTTTCTTATTTTCTTATTTTCTTATTTTCTTATTTTCTTATTTTCTTATTTTCTTATTTTCTTATTTTCTTATTTTCTTATTTTCTTATTTTCTTATTTTCTTATTTTCTTATTTTCTTATTTTCTTATTTTCTTATTTTCTTATTTTCTTATTTTCTTATTTTCTTATTTTCTTATTTTCTTATTTTCTTATTTTCTTTTACATTTTCTTTTATTTTCTTATTTTCTTTTACAATTTTTACAATTTTACAATTTTACAATTTTACAATTTACAATTTTACAATTTTTTTTACAATTTTACAATTTTACAATTTTACAATTTTACAATTTTACAATTTTACAATTTTACAATTTTACAATTTTACAATTTTACAATTTTACAATTTTACAATTTTACAATTTTACAATTTTACAATTTTACAATTTTACAATTTTACAATTTTACAATTTTACAATTTTACAATTTTACAATTTTACAATTTTACAATTTTACAATTTTACAATTTTACAATTTTACAATTTTACAATTTTACAATTTTACAATTTTACAATTTTACAATTTTACAATTTTACAATTTTACAATTTTACAATTTTACAATTTTACAATTTTACAATTTTACAATTTTACAATTTTACAATTTTACAATTTTACAATTTTACAATTTTACAATTTTACAATTTTACAATTTTACAATTTTACAATTTTACAATTTTACAATTTTACAATTTTACAATTTTACAATTTTACAATTTTACAATTTTACAATTTTACAATTTTACAATTTTACAATTTTACAATTTTACAATTTTACAATTTTACAATTTTACAATTTTACAATTTTACAATTTTACAATTTTACAATTTTACAATTTTACAATTTTACAATTTTACAATTTTACAATTTTACAATTTTACAATTTTACAATTTTACAATTTTACAATTTTACAATTTTACAATTTTACAATTTTACAATTTTACAATTTTACAATTTTACAATTTTACAATTTTACAATTTTACAAATTTTGGAATCAATCAAACGTTCCTTCCGCTACCGTCTGTAGCAAAAACACTAAAACTTACCTTGGGCCATTGATAAACTCTTTTTTCGAATTCCGACGACCTTCCGCGCCCGACGTCAAACTGGTTCTGGAATCAACAGGCATTCGAGTGTTCTTCCCACTTACGTTTGAGGCAGACACTACAACCCACCTTCGGTGATCGGCCAAATGATCTCCGGAACTCCAACGTCGAGCTGTTACCGGAATCAACGAACACTTCAGTGCATATTTCCCACTCCCGTCTGTGATAAAGGCACTACATTTCATCTTCGGCCATCAGCCAACTCTTCCCCGGAACTCCAACGACCTTCTGCGGAAGACGGCACCGGAATCAACGGACACTACTGTTGCCGCAAGTATTGTGCGTTAGATTTATTCGTTTAGCACCGTGCACTCCCTCGATGTGTTTGACAGACTGAGAAGATCAACGTCAAAGGGAGGATAATTAACTTCAGCCCAAGAAGGGAGAAGGTTTCGATTTAGTTATTGGTACATGCCAAGTTTAGTTTATATTGTTACGAATTAGTATAGAAGAAACTCCAGTTTTAGTTCAACACTGTAAAAGTGAGTAAACCTTAACATTAAACCTAAATAATACTAAATTTGAATAAATTACAGCTTTGAAGCTGACTGAAATAAGCTGCTCTCAAAACGGTGTTTGGATTCTTCGACTATTCGCAACATACTTCAAAGTTTTACAACCCTAAAAGTTGATAAAACGACTCTAACCACCAGTGGTGGCTGGATAATCCCGGAACAATGATCAACCAACCTGGGACAGTACATCAACCATTCCTTGGTGTTGGTGTTCACGATCATCACAGCCAGGATGACGAGAGAAAACCACTGAAATTTGAGGTTAACAGTGACACATCAGGCTGTGGTTCTTCCGTCAGCTCAGAATATCTTCAAGCTAGGATTCGGCTACTCGAGGAACGAAGGAAGTTTCGCTTGAACTACGCCCGACAGGAAGAAGAATATTTCAAGCAAAAACTACAGCTCCTGGCTCAGCTGGAAGAGATCGACAGTGACGTCAACAAGTTCAGCAGCAAATACGAACATCGGAACTACGCGCAAGGAAATGTTACTCACTGGCTAGGAGGAGAAAACAACGATTCCCGTCAAGCAAACCCGATGACGTCACCTTCAACAATGTTTCCAGAAGACGATAGATCAAGGTCATCGTCGTCGTCGTGTTCTGCACTCACCAGATCCTCTGCCGAAAGAAAGGTGCCACAACACCACTCAATCAGCGTAACAACATCTTCAGCAGAGCCAAACCTAGTAGCAGATGAACCCGTTCCCCAACACAACCAAACGCAGCAACAAGGAGTGGATGGTTCATTCGTATACGTGTATGGGTCATCCAACGGGTCGGGGCAATCTTCTTCAAATCTTGCCTGGCCAGGGTTGAGCCCGTCGCAGCTAGCTGCTCGTCAGGTCATCCCAAGTGAACTACCGTCGTTTGCTGGACACCCTCAGGACTGGCCACTCTTCAGCAGCGCATTTCGAACTTCCACACAGGCGTGCGGTTTTAGTGATGTGGAAAACCTAGTGAGATTACAACGATGTTTACTAGGACCAGCATTGGAATGCGTAAAAAGTCGTTTGTTGCTGCCCGTGTTTGTTCCAAGTATAATGAAAACGCTGGAAAGATTCTTTGGTAGGCCAGAACTCATTATAAATAGCTTGTTGGGGAACCTAGAATTTGTCGCGGTGCCAAAATCGGAAGATTTGGGTTCGATCATTCGGTTTGGAATAGCAGTTCAAAATCTGGTTGATCATGTAGTCATGTTAAATGAGCAAAACCACTTGCGGAATCCATTGTTGTTATCTGAATTGGTAAGCAAATTGCCTGCTAGTTTCCAGCTGAAATGGTCAACATTCAAAATGAGCAGGGCTAATGTTGATTTGAATACATTCAATGATTTCATGTCTAGCTTAGTTGATCTGGCTATAGATGTTACGAGCATAACAGATATATTTGATCTAGGATCGGATAGGTTGACAAAATCGTGCTATCTCTGTAAGGATTCGGGTCATGATATAGCCCTGTGTGAGAAGTTTCGAGGTTTGAATGTAGATAGTCGATGGAAGGTTGTGCGTCTGAATAGACTCTGTAAAATATGTTTCATGAACCACGGTCAAAATAAGTGCACTTCTAACCAAGAATGTAAAATTCAAGGATGTCGTTCGCGACATAACTCACTTCTGCATAACTAAGCTGTACCTAGATTTGGTATCTAGTATCTCAGAAATTACCGATGCTAAACGGGTCGGGGTGTTGCCGCAAGTATTGTGCGTTAGATTTATTCGTTTAGCACCGTGCACTCCCTCGATGTGTTTGACAGACTGAGAAGATCAACGTCAAAGAGAGGATAATTAACTTCAGCCCAAGAAGGGAGAAGGTTTCGATTTAGTTATTGGTACATGCCAAGTTTAGTTTATATTGTTACGAATTAGTATAGAAGAAACTCCAGTTTTAGTTCAACACTGTAAAAGTGAGTAAACCTTAACATTAAACCTAAATAATACTAAATTTGAATAAATTACAGCTTTGAAGCTGACTGAAATAAGCTGCTCTCAAAACGGTGTTTGGATTCTTCGACTATTCGCAACAACTACCATGGCAAAGACACTAAAAACCACCTTCGGCCATCGGCCAACTGTTCTCCGGAACTCCGACGACGTAGGCGGCCAACGTCGAGCTGGTACAGGAAGCAAAGGCCATCTATCATTGGCCAAATCTTCTCCGGAACTCCGATGACCGGTCTGTGGGAGCACTACTGGTCAGTTTTCAACTTTGTCTCCGGAACCGTCGGCAAACATCCGGCACTGTTACGTGTAATCGACCCGCTTTTACGAAAAAAATAACTTTGAAGTTTTGCACGAGCAACATCAGAATGTTGCAAAACAGCACCTGCAACAAAACAAATCGCAGCACAACCGAAAGGTGCACACTAAAAAGCGGTAAAGAAACATTGAAATAAAAAAATATTAGAACTTTTCAAGAAATATAGCCAAAATATAGAACAAAGCAACAAACAATGATCATCTTATATTTTGTTTTATTGTTCCCGAGACTGCAATTCCATTATAGTATGAATTTTGTTGAAATAAAGCACAAAGTGAGAAGCCAATGCGATTTTGCGTTATTTTTTTTCCACAGTGCATGATACAAAATGCTTCCTGGGCAAGGATGCCGACATGGCGGCTTGTGCCCGGAACACGGAATCTTTTTATTTCAAGGTGGTGGCCACTCAGGAATGGAATTCCGGCAGTTTGGAGGAACCGTTTTATTCGTTGAAATGTCTACTTCCCGGAGACATAAATATGAGCTCGATCTATGAAGCCATTACAAAGCAATGGAGCTTCAAAGAATGGAAGATTTTCGAATCCCATACTAATTGATTTTTATCAGTGATTGAACGTAATTTATTCAAGCGAGGTGAAGAAAGTACTGGTCAGATTTTCTCCGTTTTGGTGTCGATTTCTTCGTCAGACAGTTTTCTACCCGTAGAAGTAAAAATATTAGAGTTTGATAAAACCAGTGAAGAGTTACAGCGATTTTCGCAAAAAAAAAAAATTGGGCGGAATTTCCGGCTTGTGTGGAACTTTAAAGTAAAACCTATACCTTTCTTTAGTAAGAAAGGCAATAGTAAGAAAGGCAAAAAGTAAATCGTTCTAAAAATTGACCAGGATTGCCGATCGATGTCGAATTTGTTTCAGATGCTCACTCATGGTCTGTACTATGAATGTAGCAAGAAATTTTGAATAAAATCAGAAATGAAAAATGTTGGCGAAGGTCACCAGGTGGGCTTTTACCTTTTTAGGATTTTTTTCTTATGGTAGGTCAATCAAACGGCTCTAACTCCAGAACCATATTATGAATCTGGATGAAAATTTGGGAGGTTGTAGGGCTCGAAAATGCAATTTTTGAGATAAATAAAAGATATGAAAATGAAAAAAATTGACCATATTTTCATTTGAAAACTGTGTATTTTGTTGAAAAGTCTGGCCGCATTCGAAAACAGATGGATATTTCGAAATTTGCGCGGCAACTCGCCCAGGTTCAGCACACTAGCTTTCATCTGCATTTAGAAGAATCGAAATCGGATATATGGGAGCTGAGAACGGCGCGACACAAAATTTTGCAAAATTTTACCACATACGAACATCACTCGACCTCCACGGAATTTATTTTCTCAAAATTCGAGGGTTGGTGATAGACGAGTTCTGTCAAGGTGAATCGATAGAGCGTCGAAAATCGATGCAGTGTGATTTTTGACGATTTTTCCGATTAAAATTCATGCTGAATCGACATATTTACGAAGATGGAAATGACGTCCTGGCTTAAAGTAAAACCTATACCTTTCTTTAGTAAGAAAGGCAATAGTAAGAAAGGCAAAAAGTAAATCGTTCTAAAAATTGACCAGGATTGCCGATCGATGTCGAATTTGTTTCAGATGCTCACTCATGGTCTGTACTATGAATGTAGCAAGAAATTTTGAATAAAATCAGAAATGAAAAATGTTGGCGAAGGTCACCAGGTGGGCTTTTACCTTTTTTTAGGGATTTTTTTTCTTATGGTAGGTCAATCAAACGGCTCTAACTCCAGAACCATATTATGAATCTGGATGAAAATTTGGGAGGTTGTAGGGCTCGAAAAATGCAATTTTTGAGATAAATAAAAGATATGAAAATGAAAAAATTTGACTATATTTTCATTTGAAAACTGTGTATTTTGTTGAAAAGTCTGGCCGCATTCGAAAACAGATGGATATTTCGAAATTTGCGCGGCAACTCGCCCAGGTTCAGCACACTAGCTTTCATCTGCATTTAGAAGAATCGAAATCGGATATATGGGAGCTGAGAACGGCGCGACACAAAATTTTGCAAAATTTTACCACATACGAACATCACTCGACCTCCACGGAATTTATTTTCTCAAAATTCGAGGGTTGGTGATAGACGAGTTCTGTCAAGGTGAATCGATAGAGCGTCGAAAATCGATGCAGTGTGATTTTTGACGATTTTTCCGATTAAAATTCATGCTGAATCGACATATTTACGAAGATGGAAATGACGTCCTGGCTTAAAGTAAAACCTATACCTTTCTTTAGTAAGAAAGGCAATAGTAAGAAAGGCAAAAAGTAAATCGTTCTAAAAATTGACCAGGATTGCCGATCGATGTCAAATTTGTTTCAGATGCTCACTCATGGTCAGTACTATGAATGTAGCAAGAAATTTTGAATAAAATCAGAAATGAAAAATGTTGACGAAGGTCACCAGGTGGGCTATTACCTTTTTTTAGGGATTTTTTTTCTTATGGTAGGTCAATCAAACGGCTCTAACTCCAGAACCATATTATGAATCTGGATGAAAATTTGGGAGGTTGTAGGGCTCGAAATATGCAATTTTTGAGATAAATAAAAGATATGAAAATGAAAAAAATTGACCATATTTTCATTTGAAAACTGTGTATTTTGTTGAAAAGTCTGGCCGCATTCGAAAACAGATGGATATTTCGAAATTTGCGCGGCAACTCGCCCAGGTTCAGCACACTAGCTTTCATCTGCATTTAGAAGAATCGAAATCGGATATATGGGAGCTGAGATCGGCGCGACACAAAATTTTGCAAAATTTTACCACATACGAACATCACTCGACCTCCACGGAATTTATTTTCTCAAAATTCGAGGGTTGGTGATAGACGAGTTCTGTCAAGGTTTACATATTTACGAAGATGGAAATGACGTCCTGGCTTAAAGTAAAACCTATACCTTTCTTTAGTAAGAAAGGCAAAAAACAAATTAGTTCAAAACGTTAAATTTTTAGGCAGAATAAATGCGAAAATAAAAAAACTCAGCATTAATTTGTGAGGCATTATTATAAAATTTACTGCAAATTCAATAAAAATATTGCTAACAACAGCTAATTGTTAACTACATGTACGAATATTTTTTTTGTATTCAAGTAAGGCATTAGTTAAAATATAGCTAGAAAATCGGCCCAGCCTATATCGTTAGATAATTAAAGAAAATATATATCAACACTTGCATAATTTATGTCTAATTAAGAAATGTTTTGTTGCAAACCACTAATAATTTACTCCATTCAAAAATATTTCGGTTGATACAACGAAAAACATTGTTGAAAAAAGGTTGAAAATATGTTCCAGCCAGTATTTAACAGAATATTCCACAATATTTCAGCTGAAAACAAGAAATTTTTAGTTAATTTTCTGAAATAAATATTCTAGCAGTCGACTGGTTGAAAATATGTTCCAGCCAGTATTTAACAGAATATTTCAGCTGAAAACAAGAAATTTTTAGTTAATTTTCTGAAATAAATATTCTAGCAGTCGACTGCTAGATTTTTTTCGGTCATTTAACCAACAAAATTGCAATTCCAACTATTTTTTAGTTAATTTTAGTAACTGGTGGTCATCAATTTCGGGTTAACAAAATCAACAATCGATTGTTGAAAAAAAGCTGTGTAAAAAATTAACCCATACTTTTAGTTAAATTAACCAAGATTTTCTTAGATTTGCCCCGGCCGGTCTCTCCGTGTATAAATGGTTTGAACTTATTAGATACAAAGCTGTGAAAAACAGTTTTCAAGATTTGTTTATACTTGAATGTTATACCAGGTCTTCTAATTTTTAAAAGATACAAAACTGTTTTTTATATCACAATATTTATTCTAAAAAAATAATAATTAGACAACTTATTTTTTATATTAAAATTGCCAAAAATACCTAAATTTTGCAAGTTTAAACATATAGGGTATATGACCCTATTTTGGACCTACTATGCAAAGCGTCAACATATTTCGCATAGTTCTCAGGAACGGTCTAACTAATTTGGCTCGTTTCAGGATTATTTTGTGCCTTAATTTATGCTTAACAAAGTGTACTATTGAAAATTTAAAATAATTTAACCATTCCATTGTAATAAGCATTTCAAGTAAAACATTTTTTGGATGCTTTTTGGACTTATTGAATGTATTTTGGAGACATCGCTGAACCTATTTTGGACCCACACTCTGATTGGTTGAAATTTGGACAACTCGAATTGCGGCGTGCGGCGGCAACACGCACACTTACAAAAACTCGGTTTGATAAACCAAAGGGCCTATCCACGATTATAATTTGGAAAATATTTATTTCAGAAATTAAACAATTATGATGAAACAATGGATTTGAATTTGAAAACGTGTTTTAATCATATTGAATGGAAACTCACGCATCTTTAGCAGGTCTGTCCTATTTACAATTTGCATATTCTTACGACCTAATTGTTCAAGCATTAGAACATAAAATACAACCCGTTATTATTCTCAATAAAAACACCTTATCTTAAAATTAAATGAATGACACAGATACATAACAAGTTACAATGAAAAATGGTTCTAAATTTTACGCAGAGCTTCTATGTTCAAATATTATTAAACAATCAAGAAATTTTAAATGGAGATTATAGCTTGTAACTTGGTGTGAAACTTTCTCATCTGTCATGTTAAACTTTACAGTTGCTTTACAGTTGCTTGACAAAAAGTTTAACTACATGTTCTGCCGTTCTACGCATAGTTGTCCCATGTTCAAAAAAGGGCAACTGAGAAAAACGCGATTGAAATTTTTCGACCGATTTCTGTGTTTCTACGCATAATTGTCCCGTGGGTTCCTTTTCGCCCTATGTGTCCCTAATCGCCCCAGTTAGCAGTTTATCACCCTTATTTGTAATTCTATTGCTATACAACAGGTAAACAAGACATATTGCTTAGTAAAACTAAAGATTCCGTGTAAGAAAATACTTGGTGGGACAATTATGCGTAGAAGTTTAACGATGGGACAAACAGACTTGGTGTTGTTTTTAATGAGTTTCCGAACAAAGTACCAGATTATATGTGTTTTTCTTAAAGTACACATCAAACTAAACTTAAAAATGTCATAAAGTCAAAATCGTCCACAACTGACATGGGACAATTATGTGTAGAACGGCAGTGTTGCACTTAAAAACAATGCAATATTTGAAAAAAAAAATTGTTTGAATACCAGGATGCCTTTGATAGTCATAGTTTGTCTTGTTAAAAGCAGATTTGAGGTTTTCAAACATTATTTTTACTTCGAACTTACCATCACTTAGGTTGCTGTTATAATTTTTAAGAAAATCATTAATGTCAATACTTAGTTAATTATGTTTATAAGCTTTTTAATATAATACATATAAATTTTGGATAATATTGTTAAAAATTCAGAACTTTGCCTGAAATTCGTTGAAACTAGTTTTGTTTATTAAATTATGGATTTATATCACATGTATGACTGAATTTAAAGAATGAATCAAAAGTTTTCACATTTTATATGAAATTTGTTTTACTGGAAATGCCTTTAAATCATGAGATTTTTTAAAATTATGTTTCAAAAAAAATAATAATATTTAATAGTATTTATATTACTTTTTTTACCTTTTCCTAGTAGAAGATTGTCCGAAGAATTCGAAAATGCATTCCGTTTTACGATTCAAAATCATGTTCATTGAAAAAATCATGACACGTTGAGAAGATGAAAATAATGCTATTTATCAACATTTTCTTAGTTATAGTTAACTAACCACGGTCAGTATGATTCCATACCATTCCGTACGTATTTAATTTTTACTCTTCATTTTGCGGAAAAATATCAAACCTATCAAAGTCACCCCGGTTATATATCTCAAATCATAATATTCATAATGTTAACATCGCATTAACCTCTTATGCTTATTTTTTTCGAAGATTTTCATTTTTCTAGCATTTGTGTTTCTAACATGATTGACACGGTAAAATTTAAAAGTGTAATATATTATAAACCAACGCTGCCAATTGTGAAAAAAATCGTTATACCTGTATTTAAAAAAAATATATATAGATAAATATGCAAAAATCAGATAAAACTTACAAAAATATATTTTCCATATGTATATTTCTCTGATTAGTTTGCAATACGTCTTATTGTGATTTCGGAAATAAATCGAAATAACAGCGCGAGTCATTTCCGTCTTGCGAAGCTATTTTATGTTGTTTCTTTTCTGAGTGTATCTCAAATGTCACTCTCGAAACCAAAACAAAATTTCGCCGCGGCACCAAACTGAATTGTCGCGAGTGGAGTAGCGAAGCGACTAGCGCCGCGACCAACAAGAATCACAGAACCGACCCCAAGTATTGCCGGAATTTGCTCTATGGATGTGGATTGATGGACCATGGCATGAAATGCAGCCTGAGAAGGATGTGCAAGGTGCTTTTAGGATTAATAAGGGTGACTTGGCATCCGGATCAGCTCATTTCTGACGGGACGTAACGAACCAAATTGACGACGAATTTCGAGGCCAGATAGCACTCTTGGTATTCTGCCTCTCCTTCTGAATCTGGGAATCAATTGAAGTTCATTATATAACCCCACTAAACGATTCGTGTGGTAGTTTAAGCTCCTAATTTATCGGAACATGAGATTCTACTCAATAATTTTATTTTTTTGTTTTCATTTCTCCTTTATTTCGCTGATATCAGCGTAAAATCTCCAATTTATACTTCAATAATTCAAGCAATGCCAAGCAATCAAAACAAAACAACCTACCACACTGATTCAATACCGCTTTAACGTGTATGACAGATATTTCGCGACAAAAAATCGTCGCGAGAGTTAAACTCGCTCAATTCGGTTTAGTGCTGCGGCGACAATAAAAGCCATCACGATCTCCGACACATATTTGATTTTTTTTCTGAACCAAACCAAATTTTGTTTGTTTTCCAGTAAAGAGCATTTAAAAGACGTGCAGATGATAATTCAAAGCATTTTTTATTTATAAATCGGTAATTTTATCGAGAACTAATCGAAAAAATTGATTTGTTTACAACTAGCGCTTAGGATCTTTTTTAAACTAACTCAAGATTTTTTTAAATTTAATTCATACGACTTTTTCAAAAACCACTCCTAAGCGATGTTGACAGCTCCTGTCACGGTGACAGCTGACGATTTAATGAACTAGACCCTTTAGGTTTTTCAATCGTTTCCCTTCAATTCCAACAGGGTAGCCAGTTTGCATTTTTGAAGCAAAAATTAAAAATATATGCGGCTAAATTGGTGATAATGATGTTAAGACAAAAATAAATCAACATCAGTTTAAATTTTGGGATACTTTGCAATCGGTCCTAACAATCATCTAAATCTCTATCATCAATTTGCATTTTTATCGTTTAAAAAACATATTTTCATTGTTTCTGTTAATCATTTGCTTTTTAAAGCTTAGATTTCATTCAAATAATTACAGTAAAGAAATTTAATTCAAAATGTTAAATTTAAAAATTTCAATCAATTTCAATGAAATATCGAAATAAATAGATAAACAAAACTGGCAACACCTTGTTATGCATGTGTTGGTGATAGCCTTGAACCGACGGCTAAGTAGCTCCAAAAACTGATCCAACGCGGCTGATTTGAAAAAATATTTTGAAATGAGTTTTTTTCGATAATAGAATAGTTATTTCAATGGTTTAGTGACTGAAAACAAGAAAGAATTAAATAAACAACAGTTACATTGCTCGGAAACCGAACGAAATTGCTTGGTGTCAGTGCAAAACAGAAAAAAACATCAAGGTGTCGCGAGCCAAATCTGATAAGCAACGAGGCCGGAATTTTTGGACCTAATCGATGTGCTAGGAAAATGAAAGCAAGTTCGAATGGCGTTGGAAAAAGTGGCTGAAAAAGCGGAAATAATCCAAAATGTTAACATTTTTGGAAGAGGTAAGATACAAAACGATCCTGCCTACACTTTCTGTTGGTTGGATTCAGTGAATTCGTATTTTAAAAGCCTGAACTACCTCGATTAATGAAAATAGGTCCAAAATAGGTACTAGGTCCAAAATAGGGTCAAATACCCTAAAAACTCTTTCTGTTAGTTTTTGGAAAACTTTTTCTTACTCTTGTCTATTCCATAATTATAAGTAATAATGTTTTCGATTAAATTACGATGTAAAACACAGCTGAAAGGAACGCTAAAACTCTGTTATGTACCTAAATGAACTCATTGTAACCTGATTATTCACAAATTAAACCGAATTTAAATTGAAAAAGATATAAAAACTATAAAAACCCATCGAAATCAAGAGGGGGTCTGGCAAAATGTGACGTACTTTTTGAGGGGGGGGTTCAACCTTGTGTGACAAAGTGTGACATAGGGGGGAGGGGGGGTTAATTTCGGCCGATTTTTGCGTGACATACTTTATGGATGACGCCTAAACAACTGTTTGCTATCAAAACAGGAAGGGCGTCATCCATAAAGTATGTCACGCTAGAATCGGCCAAAATTAACCCCCCCCCCTCCCCCCTATGTCACACTTTGTCACACTTGCTCCGACCCCCCCTCGAAAAGTATGTCACGCTTTGTCGGACCCCCTTACCATCTTGTTTTTTGTACAATTTTAGCATGATTATTTGGATTATTTTCAAATTCGAGGTTCAATCGAGAAAGTTTTGAATTTTTACAGGTGTATTTGGATTTTTTTTGAATGTTGTAGAAATCATTATCAATAGTTTTTTTTTGAAATCTTATGATTTAAGCATATTAAATCTATCATCAAAAACTCTGTTTCTTAATGCCTTGAATCGTGTTTTATTTATGAGTAAAGTTTATCAAACATTAAAGTTTTCTTATAACAATTTTTTAAGACTGAATTTTTAGTATTCAAGAAATTGTCTAGCGTGACGTCACAGTTTCACGTACCCCCTCTCCCCTTGTCACACTTGCGACATCCCCTCCCTCCCTAGAGCGTGACGTACTTTATGGATGACGCCTTAGTTAAAATTTTTGTTTTCGTCAAATCGTACATTTTTGAAAACGAATGATTGCAAAACAACTGAACTAGTGTAAAATGCAATTAAAAACACCTTTTCCATGCAATTGTTGAAAGTATGGCTTGTTATTTCAATATTTATATTTTTTATTTTATTTTGCCCCCTCGATCCCGGCCAGAGCCGAGGGACAAAAACTTTGAAATTTGTTTGCATCGGCCTTATTGTTAATCAACTTTGAACTGAGGAAAACATGAAAACTATTGATTTAAAATCAAACTGACAGTTAAATAAAAATGTCTAGTTGGCAAAGCTTTGGCCACATCAAAAATGCAATTAATTTTTTTAAGTTTTTAAAATTCCGTACAAATCCGTATTATGCAAAAAATTCCGTACAAAAATTTCAGCCTGTTAAAAATCCGCGAAGAGAGTCGAAAATCCGTACGGTAAGGAAAAAATCCGTACAGTTGGTAGCCTTACACATACATGATTTTGGTGTGATTTCATGGTATTTTACCATCTATTACTGGGCAACCAAGAGCACATTTTGGTCGCTGGTATTTGCATAAGTAATACCAAAATTTGGTATTTTCATACCATTTTTAGTGCAGCAGTTGCAGTTAGTGAAAAAACGGAAATGATCCATATGCAACAGCCAAATCTACTCACCTGATGATTCCATGTTGTTCTTAGTGATATTCTTCACCACAACGAATGCATTTGTCATTGATGAACGGCCTGTGCTTGAAATTCTTGAAGATTCTGAAAAATAAGTGTTATTAAATGAAACTGGATTGAAATTCACCAAAATTCAATAATCTGTCGATTAACTCGTTTTTCAAAGTATTTGGTTATCCCAACTTAGAGAATTTTCAACGTTTTTAAAAAAATTAGTGGGTATATAAAAAATCAGCTTAAACATTCTTGGGTTTCATGTCATATTAGCGCAAAATTAATTATCTTGTCAAAATTTATAAAAAATTTCCCATAGTTTCAGAGAAATTTGATAAAACATTTCAATACCAAAATAATATCAAAATGTGCCATCCTGACTTAGAAAATTTTCCACAATTTCAAGTCATTTCTTTAGAGGGTAAATCAAAAATGTTTAAAATAAAGTTTGAAATTTCCGGTTTTCAATGAAAGCATTCGCTTAGAGACATCATTTTAGCGCAAAATTAATTATTTTGTCAAAATTGGTCAAAATTTTCCCATAGTTTCAGAGGAATTTGATAAAACACTTTAATACCAAAAGAAAACCAAAATGTGGTGTCCAACCATTGACAAATTTGGCAATTTTGCAATATCAAAACAATACTTTAAATTGGTATGATAGCACATTTTGCTCTTGCATAATCCTTAAAACAAATTTTAAAGGGTCCAGGAATACCAAAATTTAGTATTGATACCAGAGAAAGGTATTATTACGCATTTCCCTTGTTTTTTACCCATGCTCGGGTAATGTGAGGGGATTGAATAACGCCGAATGCTAGATTTGCCATGAAATTGATACAAACTTACATAGAATAACAAATTGTTCAAATTCAAAGGAAATTTGGGAATGGGTAGTTGAAAAGTGAATGTCAATATGAAGGCAAATTTTCCAGATCCAATGGAAATCCTTTCTGCATGCATAGGAACAAAAAATATAATTTTTCAGGCCGTTTATTGGATTGTGTCAGAAGCTATAGTTTATAATATGAGGCATTACAAGATCAAATCAAATCAAATTATTCGTTCTACAGCATTGCCTTGGCGTTCTCGATTGCGAGATTCCTACTCGAAGCTAGGTGTCCGAAGGCTTGATTGTTGAGGCAATTGCAAACCTCTTTTTACACCTAAGCTTCCATCCACCCCGGGATTCAAACTGACGACCTTTGGATTGTTAGTCCAACTGCCTAACAGCGACTCCATCGAGGCAGGACCCAGGGAGACGACTCCTACAACTGGACTGAGCTAACGACCTAACCTTTAGGTTAGTCCGGGGCCAACATTTACTTCCCGTCCGACGGAAGGCGTGATCAGACAAATCTCGTCTCGAAAAATGCCACCGGGACCGTCTGGTATCGAACCCAGGCCAACTGGGTGAGAGGCAATCACGCTTACCCCTACACCACGGTCCCGGCTTGAGGCATTACACAGAAAAAAATATTCCTGTAAATTTACATTATTTATCATGTACCAAAAGGTATCATGATAAATGATGTATATTTACGTTAGGTTCATTGGAAATTTACACTAGATTCATTGGAAATTTACATTAGTTTTGAAAATTTACATTAGTTTTGGAATTTACATTACTTTTGGAATTTACATTAGTTCAAATCAACTAATTCTGATTGGCCAATGGGAATAAGAAGCTCGACTTGGATTGCAGTAGGAAAGGGGTGTGGCTTATGTTCTATTTTAAAATGGTTGAAGCGGGCAGCAAAAGGAAAATCTGATTTTAAAAAGATGTTTCACAGGTAGGGGACGCTTTCTCGTCGACGGCCAAGTGGAATAATGCTGGACTGGAATCGAACGGACGACGGGTAGGATGTTCGGTGTTACTGCTCTACCCGCTGCCGACTGAGCCATCTTCGCATTTTATAAACGAGCGGCTAAAGCATCAACTTGTTCAGGTCGAGGCTCAGGCAGTGGGCAAGCGAAATATGAGAGCGATAGAAAGAGAACCAAATATAACTATTTTTAGTTCGGGTAGTTTTGAAGTCAACGTTTGGCAGATATACATTGGATATATGATTTACATTAAATAGGAGTTTACAGGAAGCCGAACACGGGTAGAAATCCATCAGATTTGAGTTTCCATGCTCAACGTTTCCATTCTATTCATGATTTACATTAGATTTAGATTTACATTGGAGTAATTTCCATGACTTTTTACTCTTTACATCATATTTCAACATTACATTGAGTGAGTTTACATAAGAAACAGTAATTACGTGCTGTGTAAATTTACATATTTTTTTCTGTGTACAAGAATCCATCGTTATTTGTATATAAAAGCATTCTCAGGAATAAAAGGTGGGATCAACGACAGTTTTTGTTAGGAGGTTTGGAAAATATGCATTCGTTTTCTAACAGCGTTGTGTATTTGACAGATATAGTTTGTACGTGCATATGTAACATAAAACAAAAGTGAAATAAAAATTGTACAAAAATAAAAGCCGCTGTATCTCAGCAACCCGAGCATGGGTAAATAACAAGGGAAATGCGTAATAATACCTTTCTCTGGTATCAATACCAAATTTTGGTATTTCTGGACCCTTTAAAATTTGTCTTAAGGATTATGCAAGAGCAAAATGTGGTATCATACCAATTTAAGGTATTGTTTTGATATTGCAAAATTGCAGAATTTATCAATGATCGAACACCACATCAGGATGCCACATTTTGGTATTATTTTGGTATTGAAAGGTTTCATCAATTTTCTCTGAAACTATGGGAATTTTTTTTATAAATTTTGACGAGATAATTAATTTTGCGCTAAAATTACTTGAAACCCAAAAATGTTAAGGGTGCACAGCAACCAAGGAAGTTGTTGTCTTCTTATTCCAAATTTGTCAAACTTACGGACCCAATCCTGCAATATCCTGATTGTAAAAATAGTCAAACTTTGTTGTAAATAACTTTGAATACAGTAATTTAGGGATGAATAAAAATCACAACGAATAGTTCCTGTAGTTTTGAAGATACTAAAATGTCTGTAACAGAAATCTGGGTGCAAAAGCTATGGTTGATGTGTACCGTTAAAGATGATTTAAAAAAATTGTGTGGTATACCCACAAATATTTTTTTCAAAAACGTTGAAATTTTCCTAAGTTGGGATAACTAAATACTTTGAAAAACGAGTCAATCTACACGCAACCGAGATCGGCAGAAAATTGCGAGGGATCCCTCCCGAAACGAAGGAAAAAACCTCCCGGGCTCGGACAGGCGAGTTTTACCGCACAATGCTTGTGCCCACATAGAAAAATGGGCGGAAAACGGCCAAAAAGCGGGGACGTTTTGCCTGAAAGCGGGCCCGATTTTCAGCACGCTTTTTCCCCTCGTTGTGGCCCATTGCGTGCCAGAATGCAACATTTAGGCGGGCGTTACGCATTTTGGCCGCTGTGTTACGCCCGTCTGTGGCACGCTTTTGGGCCCGTTTTGACCACGATAACGGGCAAAAAAGCGATGGCGGAACGGGGCGCATTTTGGGGGTGCTTCTTCTTCTTCTTTAGTATTTCCGGATTCAGTTTAGAGCGGTTAGGGTGATCAATACAAATAGGGTGACAAAAAAACAAAACAGATTAAAATGTTTATTCAAAGAGTTTTTAAAATTACAATAAAAGCCACTAAACCTATTTAAAACTATCCTATATAAATAAAAGTTGAGTTAATATGTTTAAATAAATTTGAACTGGTCCTATTGGTTTAAATAACTAAATTTGATAAAATTATTTTACTAAACTAACCAAAACAGTTTTAATAACTTTAAATTAGTAGTAATTATTAAAATTTAGTTGAAATTAGGTAAATTTTGTTAAATTAAGGTTAATTTAGAATAATTGAGTTAAATGTCAAGTTTAGTTTAATTTAGTTAAATAAAGATAAATTAAGTTAAATCAAGTTAATTTAAGTTAAATTAAGTTGAAGAAATTCAGATGAATTCATATATAAGTAAAAAACAGGTTAATTTAAAAAAATAGAAAAATAATAAATTTATTAAAATTTAGTTAAGTTTCGTTTAAAATTAGTTAAATATAGTAAAATATAGAAAAAAAATTATAATTTAGTGAAGTTCAGTAAAATTTAGCAAAATTTAGTAAAATGTAGTAAAATTTAGTAAAATTTAGTAAAATTTAGTAAAATTTAGTAAAATTTAGTAAAATTTAGTAAAATTTAATAAAATTTAGTAAAATTTAGTAAAATTTAGTAAAATTTAGTTAAATTTAGTAAAATTTAGTAAAATTTAGTAAAATTTAGTTAAATTTAGTTAAATTTAGTAAAATTTAGTAAAATTTTGTAAAGTTTAGTAAAGTTTAGACAAATTTTGTAAAGTTTAGGAAAATTTAGTAAAATTTAGTAAAATTTAGTAAAATTTAGTAAAATTTAGTAAAATTTAGTAAAATTTAGTAAAATTTAGTAAAATTTAGTAAAATTTAGTAAAATTTAGTAAAATTTAGTAAAGTTTTGTAAAATTTTGTAAAGTTTAGGAAAATTTAGTAAAATTTTGTTGAAATTTGTGAAATTTAGTCAATAGTTAAGTTTAGTAAAATTTAGTAAAATTTTGTTGAAATTTAGTTTAATTTAGTAAAATTTAGTTCAATTTAGTTAAGTTTAGTAAAATTCAGTAAAATTTAGTAAAATTTAGTAAAATTTAGTAAAATTTAGTTAAATTTAGTAAAATTTAGTAAAATTTAGTAAAATTTAGTAAAATTTAGTAAAATTTAGTAAAATTTAGTAAAATTTAGTAAAATTTAGTAAAATTTAGTAAAATTTAGTAAAATTTAGTAAAATTTAGTAAAATTTAGTAAAATTTAGTAAAATTTAGTAAAATTTAGTAAAATTTAGTAAAATTTAGTAAAATTTAGTCAAATGTAGTAAAATTTAGTTAAATTTAGTAAAATTTTGTTAAATTTTGTTAAATTTTGTTAAATTTAGTAAAATTTAGTTAAATTTAGTTAAATTCAGTTAAATTTAGTAAAATATTTAAGTAAAATATAGTATAATTTAGTAAAATTAAGTAAAATTTAGTAAAATTTATTAAAATTTATCTAAATTTATCCAAATTTAGTTTAATTGAATTAAATTTAGTTAAATTTAGTGAAGTTTAGTAAAGTTTAGTTAAGTTTAGTAAAATTTAGTAACATTCAGTAAAATTTTGAAAAAAATAGTAAAATTTACTTAAATTAAGTAAAATTTTGTAAAATTTTGTAAAATTTTATAAAATTTAGTAAAATTTGGTAAAATTTAGTAAAATTTAGTAAAATTTAGTAAAATTTAATTAAATTTAGTAAAGTTTAGTAAATTTTAGTAAAATTTAGTAAAATTTAGTAAAATTTAGTAAAATTTAGTAAAATTTAATAAAATTTAGTAAAATTTAGTAAAATTTAGTAAAATTTAGTAAAATTTAGTAAAATTTAGTAAAATTTAGTAAAATTTAGTAAAATTTAGTAAAATTTAGTAAAATTTAGTAAAATTTAGTAAAATTTAGTAAAATTTAGTAAAATTTAGTAAAATTTAGTAAAATTTAGTAAAATTTAGTAAAATTTAGTGAAATTTAGTAAAATTTAGTAAAATTTACTTAAATTTAGTTAAATTTAGTTAAATTTAGTTAAAATTAGTTAAAATTAGTTAAAATTAGTTAAAATTAGTTAAAATTAGTTAAAATTAGTTAAAATTAGTAAAATTTAGTTAAATTTAGTAAAGTTTAGTAAAATTTAGTGAAATTTATTTAAATTTAGTTAAATTTAGTTAAATTTAGTTAAATTTAGCTAAATTTAGTTAAATTTAGTTAAATTTAGCTAAATTTAGTTAAATTTAGTTAAATTAAGTAAAATATAGTATAAATTAGTAAAATTTAGTAAAATTTAGTAAAATTTATGAAAATTTATGAAAATTTATCAAAATTTAGTTAAATTCAATTAAATTTAGTAAAATTTAGTGAAGTTTAGTAATGTTTAGTAAAGTTTAGTAAAATTTAGAAGTAAATTTAGAAGTAAATTTAAGTTAAATTAAGTTAAATTTAGTAAAATTTAGTTATACTTAGTTCATATCAGTTACATTTATTAAAATTTAGTTATGTTTCGTTTTAAATTAGTTAAATATAGCAAAATTCAGAAAAAAATAGTAAAATTTAGTAAAATGTATTAAAATTTATTAAAATTTAGTTAATGTTAGTTAAATTCAATTAAATTTAGTTAAATTTAGTGAAGATTACTAAAGTTTAGTAAAGTTTAGTAAAATTTAGTAACATTTAGTAAAATTTATAAAAATTAAGCAAAATTTTGTTAAATTTTGTTAAATTTTGTAAAATTTTGTTAAATTTTGTTAAATTTAGTTAAATTTAGTAAAATTTTGTTAAATTTAGTTAAATTTAGTTAAATTTAGCTAAATTTAGCTTAATTTAGTTATATTTAGTTAAATTTAATTAAATTTTGTAAATTTCAGTAAAATTTCATAAATTTAGTAAAATTTAGTTAAATTTAGTAGAATTTTGTTGAAATTTGAATAAAAATTAAATCAAGCTACATTTAGTTCAATAGTTCAGTTTAGTTAAATTTTGGTAAATTAAATTAAATTGATTTAAGTTAAGATCAGTTAAATAAGTTAAATTCAGTTAAACTAAGATAAATTCAGTTAAATTTAGTAAAATATTGATAAATTAAGTTAAATGTTTTTAAATTTTGTTCAATTAAGTTGAGTTTAGTAAAATTTAGTTAAATAAAATAAAATTAAGTTAAATTTAGTTACAATAAGTTAAATTCTGCAAAATTTAGTTAAACTTAGTTAATATCAGTTTCATTTTGTTTTAAATTAAATTAAATTTCACTAAATTAAACTAAATAAAGTTAATTTGGGTTTGCTAAGTAAAGTTGAATATAACGAATTTAATTAAATTAAGTAAAATTAAGATATGATTTTAAGATTGACTTTAAATTTAGTTCAATTCAGTTAAACTTAGTTAAGTTTAGATAAATTAAGTTAAATTTTACTTAATTAAATTAAAAAGCTGAATTGGGTTTGCTTAGTTTAAGTTAAATATAGTGAATTTAGTTAAATTAAAATATATTTAAATAAATTATATTGAATTAAGGTAAGATTGAGTTAAATAAAGTTAAATAAACTTAAATAAACTTAAATAAAGTAAAATATAGTTCAATAAAGTTAAATAAAGTTATATACAGTTAAATAAAAATAAACAATGTAAAATTACGTTAAATATTGCTAAATTTAGTAAAATTTTGGTAAAATAAGCTAAATTACGTTAAATTAAGTTGAATTAGTTTATATAAAGTTGAAATAAATTATTTCAGTAACATTTACTTGAATTTAGCTAAATAAAGTTAAATTTAGTTAAATTTATCTAAATTTAGAAAAATGAAAAAGCTGAATTTCACTAAATTTAATTAAATTAGATTGAAAATGGTTGAATTTAGCGAAATGTAGATAAATTTAGTAAGATTTAGTTAAATCTGTAAAATTAAGTTACATTTAGTTATATTAAGTAAATTTTCGTTAAATTAAGTTAAATGTAGTGAAATAATGTTGAATTTAGTAAAATTAAGTTAAATTTAGTAAAATTAAGTTAAATTGAGTAAATTTTCGTTGAATTTAACTAAATTTAGTTAAATTAAGTATAATCAAGTTGAAAAAAGTTAAATTATGCTAAATTTATCTTTATTTGAGTAAAATTCAGTAAAATTAAGTAAAATTATGTTAAGTTTTGTCAATCTAATTTTATTTATGTTAAATTTATTGAAATTCAGTAAAAAATTAATAACAAATAGTTAAATTTATAAAAAGTTTGAAAAAAATGTTAAATTTTGTAAAATTAAGTTAAATTGATGTCAATTTCGTTATTTGTTTTAATTTAGTTCATTTTTTAATAAGTTTGATCAATTTCAATTTTGTTTAATACAGTTAACATTAGTTAGAGTTAGTTCAATTTAGAAATTAATGATTAAAATGGTTTACAATTGATTTTATTTCAGTTCAATTTAGTTATATTTTGCAAAATTTGTAAAATTTAGAAATATTTAGTCAATTTTAGTAAATTTTTACTAAATTTTAATAAATTTTACTAAATTTAACTAAATTTTACAAAATATAACTGAATTTAACTACATTTAACTTATTGTAACTAAATTTTACTCATTGTAACTAAATTTTACCCATTGTAACTGAATTTAACTTAGTGAAAATAGCTGTAACGAAATTTGAAAAACACGTTTTGCAAAATTTAATTACATTTCACTATAAATTGAAATCAAAATAAATTAAAATCAATTTGACTAAATATAAATTAGTTTAACTAAGTTTCAATAAGTTTAACTAATTTTAAATCAAATAAACTTATTTAAGATAAATTAAACTAATTTTAGATCAATTAAACTGAATCTTAATAAGCATAAATCAATTTACTTCTACAAAATTTCACATATATTTTACTAAAATTAACTACATTCAACTGAAATAAAATCAATTGTACAACATTTTAATCATTGATTTCTACATTTAACTAACTCTAACTAAAGTTAACTAAAATTAAATAAATTTCACTTAGGTAATGTTTACTAAATCTTACTACTAAAATTAACTAAAATCAAATTATTAATGTTAACTTTATTAAACAAAATTGAAATTAACTAAACTAAATAAAAATTTAACTAAATTAAAACAAATAACTAAATTTGAATCGATTGGCTATATTGACATCAAATTAACAAAATTTAACATAATTTTACTAAATTTTACTTTTATTTAGATAAATTTAGCCTAATTTAACTTTACTCAACTTAATTTTACTTTATTTAACTTTAATCAACTTTATTTTACTAAATTCAACTTAATTTTACCTAATTTAACTAATTTTAGCCAAATTCAACTAAATTTTACTTAAACGCCATTTTAAGTTTTCATACGACTTTTTCAATAGTTAAGCTAGATTTTTGGAACTTTTAACTATTTTTCCCAAATAGCCAAACTCATCACCTTTCTTTTGCATCTAAGACAGCTAAAATCGGATGAAATGGCGCGGAGATATGATTTTTAGAAAAAAGTGGTTTTTGCGAAAAATGACGAAAATTGCCATTTTTCGAACCACCCTAGCACGATGTAGGTCACCCTAATGGCCAAACAAAAAAATACGGGTCTAATTATTTTGGCCAAGGAACCCCCAGAAAAATTTTGAGCCCGATCGGAGAACTTTTTTTTTGGTTTAGGCTCTTTTCAAATGGAATTGCTGTATAACTAAATTTAACTAAGTTTTACAGATTTTACTAAATTTAACAAAATTTTATTTAATTCAGCAACATTTTACTAAATTTTACCCTTTTAATTAAATTGATCTAAATTTAGTAGATTTCAGCTATTTGTTTTTTTTTCTAAATTTAACTAAATTTTACATATTTTGCTGAATTTAGCTTTAGTTTACTAAATTTAGCTACTTTTACCTAGTTAAACTTACGTGAACTAATTTGAACCTAGTTTATTTTTTTTTTATTTTTACTAAATTTTACCTAATTAAACTTAATATACTTGTTTCTACTTATTTTGTTTTGTTTATTTAAATTTAACTCAATTTGACAAATTTAAACTAAATTTAACTTAAGTTACCTAAATTTAACTAAATTTTACTTATTCCAACTAAATTTAACTAAATTTTACTTAAGTTAATTTAACTTTATTTACCTAAATTTAACTAAATTTTACTAAATTAAACTGAATTAAACTAAATTTAACTTAATTAAACTAAATTTATCTTAATTTTACAACTTTTTTTTTAAATTAACTTAATTTAACTAGTTTAATTTTTAACTTCGACTAAATTTCACTTAATTTACCGAAATTTAACTTAATATAACATAATCTAACTAATTTTTACTTAATTTAGCAGAATTTAACTTAATTTACCTTAATTAATCAAAATTTAAAAAATTTAAATTTTTAAAATTTAGTTGAATTTTGAAAATTTTCCTAAATTGGTAAAATAATTTTTAATTTTGTAAAATTGATGTAATCTTAGTTAATTTTGTTTACATTTAGTTAATTTGATTTCAATTCAGTTACATTTATTCAAATTTTGTTAAATGTAGTTAAATGTGGTTTCATTTAGTAACATTAGTTAAATTTTGTAATATTTAAAATTGATATAAATTTAGTAAACATAAAAATAAATTGTAAAAAAAAAATTTCAATTCCATTTAATTATGTTAAATTTAGTTTAATTTAAGTAAAAAAAATTAGAATGATTACCTAAATTAGTTTCAGTTTGTTAATTTTCGTAAATTGTAGTGTAGAATCACTCAAAATTGCAAAAGTTAAAGAAATTAACTTAATTTTTTAGTAAGATTAATCAGTTAAATTATCAGCTAAAACAAAAAAGTTTAGTTAAAATTTCTTAACAAATGGTGTTTTGATGTTGTAAAAAAACATGATGTTGCTAATTCATATTTTTGTATTTTTGAACTTCTGTAATTTTTGTATTTTTTTATTTTTGTTGATTTTTTAATCTATGTTTTTTATATTTTTTATTGCAGTCGAGAATTTCAATATTATAGTTGTTTTGTGTTTTTGTTTAATTGTATATTCGCAGCTGTGATTTTTTGTATTTTGTATCTTTGAATCGATGTATTTATATAATTGGGAATTTCTACATCATTAAAAAAATATTTATTAATGATGGAAACTTTATGTCGTAAAAGAAATACTGAGGGAACGAAACACAGTAAAGAATCGATTTAAAAAAATGTTTTGGGGGGACATTCAAATAAAATTTAAAAAAATTAACATTGAACTTTAAGTAGTAAAATAAAAGCTACTTTCCTGCAGATGAAGCAGAACAAAAAGGGTGCGAGAAGTCGATTCTCTCTCGGAAGAAGAAATGGGACAAAATGCGGAACACTCTAGCAAATCAACGCTGGTCAGTTGAGGTTCCCGCTGACGGTACTCTTGCCGAAGCGACCTCGGCCGTACCCGGCGGTGTGACGTCCCTGAAGTTGTGAGTGGTTGCATCTGCTGCCTCGAGTTGGTCAGCTCGGTCCCGGTTGATCCGACGGGGAACAATTAGTTGGCCACCGACGGCTGCGGTGGCGGCGCAGAGAACTGTTTCCCTCCGGCGGCCGTTTGGCTCAGCGCCGACAAACTGCGCTGGATGTTGGGGCAGGCGGACGGGATAAACTGCTGCACGGCCGGGTTGGCGGCGGCCTACTCGTACAACATCTTGCGCAGCAGCTCGTTCTGCATGATGCTCTGGGTGTGAATCTACAGCTCTTGCGAGGTCGGAATGTGCGGCTGGTGTTGCTTTGTGCTGCTGATTCTGGGCCAGGAGTTAGTTGCTAGCTCGATTTCGGGCCACCATGATGACCAGCACCAGTTGGCACGGTGGAACCAATCACTGGAGCACGGTCCGGATTAGGCGGTGCCGCTAACGATCCTCAAAAATCGAGTCAATGTTCTCCAAGTTGACTCCGTTCCGCTAGCCCAACCTCCGGCGGCCATCCACTCCGGCTCCTCCTCGATGACCGTGTCCTGGAGGCGGTAGTAGTGATGGTGATGGTGGAATAAAAATGAAAGATAAAAACTTACCTTTAATCTGCCGGCCAAAACACACCAGAATAACATTTTTTTTCTAGCCAACTGAAAAGTTCAAACGAAAAAGTTTGACAGTTCGCGCGTTATGAAAAAACGAGAGAGTGTGCGTTTGGCATGCACGAAGTTTATTGGTGTGCGTGTGAAAATATAAAATCAACATTTTCGCGGATTGAGTCTTCGATAGAGGGTCTGAACTGGCACTGGGGATGCCCGATTTTCGCCCGCAGCCCCCCCTAAAGTTAGAGTGGGTGAGAGAAATCCACGAAAAAAAAGCTTCACGCCGGCAACTGAACTTACACTCACACATCCACAACTTCTCTACATGTATTGGTGGCGTACCGTGTATCCGTTGTTTAGATGTATAGAGATATCCACGCGCGAGAGTGTGTTAGTTCGTAACAAAATTGACACGCATACATAGGCAAATCGAGAAGAATGATTCGTCTGTCAAAATCAGCTGTGTCCTTTGTTATACCAAGAGCACGTGGTAAACAGCTGGTTTTTACAGGCGATTGATCTACTCGATTTGCCTATGTATGTGTAAAAATAGTATAAACAAAATCAGCTGCTTGGAATTCAACCAATCACAATCGATCAAAACCAAAACAATACTTTGAATACGAAAACTAACACAGAATCATGGTGTGCGTGAGAGAAACCGTAGAGATCTCTATTGGTGAATCAGGGATGTCTGTGTGTTGGTGAGATGTACAGGAAAAATATTTCTTGCCAAATAAAAATTCGATTAAGGGTGCACAGCAACGAAGGAAGTTGTTGTCTTCTTATTCCAAAATTGTCAAACTTACAAACCCAATCCTGCAATAACGGGATTGTAAAATTAATCAAACTTTGTTGTAAATTGCTTTGTCGACAGTACTTTAGGGGATTAATAAATAAATATTTCGATAGTACCCGTAGTTTTGAAGATACAAAAATGTCTGTAACCAAAATCTGGGTGCAAAAGCTCTGGTTGATGTGCACCGTTAAACTCACAATTTTCATTTTTAAAAACCATAATTTATTCACAATTTTACACGAAAAACAATTCCAGAGTTTTTTGAAAAGGACCAATAAACCATTGTCTTTCATATGTTTATAGGACCTAATCAAAAAAAACTCGAGAATTACACTTTAACACCTATCAATTTGGTTCCATTTCTCTGGCCGCGGCAGTACAAGATGAGTTGGTTGATGGCGAAACTTGAAGCAGCTATCTCCAACCGCAACCAAGCCGACCTGTGGCGGTGCTGGCCATCCTGGGACATGCGCATCGACATGGCCACCGGAACATAGCCCGTGGCCTACCTGCCGCCGCGGAAAATCAGTGATGAGCATATTTTGCCGGAGCTGAAATGAGACAAAGAAAAGAAAAAGGAGGTTAAAGTCCACTTAGGGACCATCCACAAACCACGTGGACACTTTTTTGGAAATCTCAACCCCCTCGTGGACAATTGTCCATACAAAAAATCTTTTTTGTATGGAGCGTGGACAATCGCCATACCCTCTCCCCCCCCCTGAAGTGTCCACGTGGTTTATGGATGGTCCCTTATTTAAAACAATCTCAACTTCACGGAAATTGATCTGCAAGCATACTTACTCGAATTAAAGAGGTTTGGTCCACGTTCGCAACTGCCTTTTGGTCGATTTAACTACGCAATTTTAACCCGATTGTTCCAGCCACATAAAACCGCGACGCTCAAGTCTGCATAGAAAAGCAAAGCCATAACCGCGACGAGACGAGGTTATCGGCAAACTGTCACTTTCTTTGTGCGTCGCAAGGCAAGGTTGTATATCACAGGTAGGTAGAACGCCATGGTCGCAAGGTACATAAATCTTACCGGGTATGTCGGATAACATGTCAACAAATATTAAATCAAAATAATAAAAAAATAAACTGTTAGATTCAAGATCCGAATGCATTCTTTGAAGCACATTTGCTCGAGAATAATATCATTAATTTTTTCACAAATTTACCAAAAAGGAAATAGTACTTAGTACTAAATTGTCAAATTGTCAAATTGTCAAATTGTCAAATTGTCAAATTGTCAAATTGAATCAATTAAACACCTAAACAATTAAACAATTAAACAATTAAACAATTAAACAATTAAACAATTAAACAATTAAACAATTAAACAATTAAACAATTAAACAATTAAACAATTAAACAATTAAACAATTAAACAATTAAACAATTAAACAATTAAACAATTAAACAATTAAACAATTAAACAATTAAACAATTAAACAATTAAACAATTAAACAATTAAACAATTAAACAATTAAACAATTAAACAATTAAACAATTAAACAATTAAACAATTAAACAATTAAACAATTAAACAATTAAACAATTAAACAATTAAACAATTAAACAATTAAACAATTAAACAATTAAACAATTAAACAATTAAACAATTAAACAATTAAACAATTAAACAATTAAACAATTAAACAATTAAACAATTAAACAATTAAACAATTAAACAATTAAACAATTAAACAATTAAACAATTAAACAATTAAACAATTAAACAATTAAACAATTAAACAATTAAACAATTAAACAATTAAACAATTAAACAATTAAACAATTAAACAATTAAACAATTAAACAATTAAACAATTAAACAATTAAACAATTAAACAATTAAACAATTAAACAATTAAACAATTAAACAATTAAACAATTAAACAATTAAACAATTAAACAATTAAACAATTAAACAATTAAACAATTAAACAATTAAACAATTAAACAATTAAACAATTAAACAATTAAACAATTAAACAATTAAACAATTAAACAATTAAACAATTAAACAATTAAACAATTAAACAATTAAACAATTAAACAATTAAACAATTAAACAATTAAACAATTAAACAATTAAACAATTAAACAATTAAACAATTAAACAATTAAACAATTAAACAATTAAACAATTAAACAATTAAACAATTAAACAATTAAACAAACAATTAAATTAAACAATTAAACAATTAAACAATTAAACAATTAAACAATTAAACAATTAAACAATTAAACAATTAAACAATTAAACAATTAAACAATTAAACAATTAAACAATTAAACAATTAAACAATTAAACAATTAAACAATTAAACAATTAAACAATTAAACAATTAAACAATTAAACAATTAAACAATTAAACAATTAAACAATTAAACAATTAAACAATTAAACAATTAAACAATTAAACAATTAAACAATTAAACAATTAAACAATTAAACAATTAAACAATTAAACAATTAAACAATTAAACAATTAAACAATTAAACAATTAAACAATTAAACAATTAAACAATTAAACAATTAAACAATTAAACAATTAAACAATTAAACAATTAAACCATTAAACATTTGGTTTGAGTCATGTCGATTTTCCACCTCCCTGATGGATGAATTTGTGCCGATTGACTGAAACAAGCACGCACGCATACATCAACTCATCACCGACTTGTTAGATGCAACTGCGCGTGAGTGTATGGTGTTTGCAAAATAAAATTGAAAGCTTTTCTTGTAATGGTATGCGTGAACTACAAAGTTTGTTTTGAGCGTGAGGGTTTTCCGTACGATTTGAGCGTTGTCCCGTTCAATTCGATTTGGGAGGGCCACCCTCACGGATTTCTCGTTTGCGTGTTGAAAGCTCCCGAAGACCCTGGGAGGCTATATCATAAACCAAGTGAGATATAGGGTAGACACCGTTAAGTGCACTCAAAGAGCTTTTAAGAAGTTCTTCTCGAGAGGTTATGAGAACAGTCACATGAAAATATACCTGAAATCAGTTTTTTTTCAATGAATCACACATTATTCATACTAAAATCAAGACTTTTTTGACTGGCAACAAGCATAACATTACTTTAAACGTAAATGAGCAATTCACTACCAAAATCGGAAATGGATTCTATTTGTATTTTTTTATTTGGCTCATACTTTGTGGGGGCCTTCCCTATGACCAGCTATTTCGTGTCATTGGTCCATGCAAAAATGTGTCAGCTGTCCATACAAAAATGGTACGTAAATATTCAAACAGCTGTAACCTTTGAGTGAATTTTCTTTTCCAAGACACAAATTCGGCAAAGTTGTAGGTATTGTTTAGGACTATTGCGAAAAAATAGGTACACGGAAAAAAAATCCCCGATCAACTTTTTTTTCACAAGAACTCAATTTCCCAAAATACGTATGTTTTGATTTTCGAGATTTTTTTATATGTTTCAGAGGACAAAAATCCGCAACTTTTGAGCCATAGAGAAGTATGGTCAAAAAATCTGCCGCCAAGTTATGAATTTAAAAAAAAAAATAGTGATTTTGGAAAAAAAATCATAATTTCATTCAAAACAAAATTTGACATGTTTTTTTATGTAAAATTGAATTTGCAATCGAAAAGTACTATACAGATTTTTTGATAAAGGGCTCCGTTTTCAAGATATAGCAACCGAAAGTTTGAGTCTAGCGAAATATATGCAGTTTTTAGATTTTTAAAAATAGTGACCATGAGTGTCCATTTCTGAAAATATATTTTTTTTAAGTTCAGAAAATTTGCTATAAAGTTGTCTAAGATAAATTGAATATTGGACCTCTTGTTCCCGAGCAGGGGTAAATAACACGAGAATACCAAATTTTGGTATTACTTGGGCAAATAACAGTGACCAAAATGTGCCCTTGGTTGCCCAGTAATAGATGGTAAAATACCATGAAATCATACCAAAGTCTTGTATGTGGAAGGGCACAACAATACCAAACCACGTTATTCCAAAGGTAAAATAATACCATAAAATAGAACCATTTCAATACTAAGTTGAGGTCTTCTGGTTTTTTGAAATTTGCTTGAATACCAAAACTTGGTATTGCCATGGTTTTAATTTTAGGTATTCCCGCGCCCTTGGAAAATCATATTTTGGTATTTCTGTGGTCTTCCACATACATGATTTTGGTATGATTTCATGGTATTTTACCATCTATTACTGGGCAACCTAGAGCACATTTCGGTCGTTTAATGGTATTTTCATACCATTTTTAGTGCAGCAGTTGCAGTTAGTGAAAAAATGGAAATGATTCATATGCAACAGCCAAATCTACTCACCTGATGATTCCATGTTGTTCTTAGTGATATTCTTCACCACACCGAATGCATTTGTCATTGATGAACGGCCTGTGCTTGAAGTTCTTGAAGCTTCTGAAAAATAACAAGATTGAAAAATAAGTGTAATTAAAATGAAACTGAATTGAAATTCACCAAAATTCAATCATCTTTACACGCAAACGAGAAATCCGTGAGGGTGGCCCTCCCAAATCGAATTGAACGGGACAACGCTCAAATCGTACGGAAACCCCTCACGCTCAAAACAAACTTTGTAGTTCACGCATACCATTACAAGAAAAGCTTTCAATTTTATTTTGCAAACACCATACACTCACGCGCAGTTGAATCTAACAAGTCGGTGATGAGTTGATGTATGCGTGCGTGCTTGTTTCAGTCAATCGGCACAAATTCATCCATCAGGGAGGTGGAAAATCGACATGACTCAAACCAATTGTTTAATGGTTTAACTGTTTAATTGTTTAATTGTTTAATTGTTTAATTGTTTAATTGTTTCATTGTTTAATTGTTTAATTGTTTAATTGTTTAATTGTTTAATTGTTTAATTGTTTAATTGTTTAATTGTTTAATTGTTTAATTGTTTAATTGTTTAATTGTTTAATTGTTTAATTGTTTAATTGTTTAATTGTTTAATTGTTTAATTGTTTAATTGTTTAATTGTTTAATTGTTTAATTGTTTAATTGTTTAATTGTTTAATTGTTTAATTGTTTAATTGTTTAATTGTTTAATTGTTTAATTGTTTAATTGTTTAATTGTTTAATTGTTTAATTGTTTAATTGTTTAATTGTTAATTGTTTAATTGTAATTGTGTTAATTGTTTAATTGTTTAATTGTTTAATTGTTTAATTGTTTAATTGTTTAATTGTTTAATTGTTTAATTGTTTAATTGTTTAATTGTTTAATTGTTTAATTGTTTAATTGTTTAATTGTTTAATTGTTTAATTGTTTAATTGTTTAATTGTTTAATTGTTTAATTGTTTAATTGTTTAATTGTTTAATTGTTTAATTGTTTAATTGTTTAATTGTTTAATTGTTTAATTGTTTAATTGTTTAATTGTTTAATTGTTTAATTGTTTAATTGTTTTATTGTTTAATTGTTTAATTGTTTAATTGTTTAATTGTTTAATTGCTTATTTGTTTAATTGTTTAATTGTTTAATTGTTTAATTGTTTAATTGTTTAATTGTTTAATTGTTTAATTGTTTAATTGTTTAATTGTTTAATTGTTTAATTGTTTAATTGTTTAATTGTTTAATTGTTTAATTGTTTAATTGTTTAATTGTTTAATTGTTTAATTGTTTAATTGTTTAATTGTTTAATTGTTTAATTGTTTAATTGTTTAATTGTTTAATTGTTTAATTGTTTAATTGTTTAATTGTTTAATTGTTTAATTGTTTAATTGTTTAATTGTTTAATTGTTTAATTGTTTAATTGTTTAATTGTTTAATTGTTTAATTGTTTAATTGTTTAATTGTTTAATTGTTTAATTGTTTAATTGTTTAATTGTTTAATTGTTTAATTGTTTAATTGTTTAATTGTTTAATTGTTTAATTGTGGCACTAGTGGTATTCGGTTCGGTACGAGACGTCGTGCGGTGCGGTTCGCTCTGAAGCGAGTACATTTATAGACTCGAATATCGGTTGTTTTAGTCGTGCGATTTACCTAAAAGTGTTCAGGATTGTCCAGAAAGTGTTGTGTGATGTGTGTTGCTTTTAAAATCTGGAAATTTTCTCGGTTTTATTAGAAAATTATCATTTTATTTGAGTTGTGTGATTGGTGTCGGCCATTGTTCGCATTGCGTCGGTTGGGCCGGAGAAAAAATCTTCAGCTTGGTGAAAAAATCACACGAATACAAGGCCAGGCAGTAGTGTATTGGTGTGATGTTGTCTTGTTGGCCACTGGAGGAAAAGAGAAGGATGGCCATAGAGATCTCCACGGTTTCTCTCACGCACACCATCATTCTGTGTTAGTATTTGTATTTGAAGTATTGTTTTGGTTTTGAACGCTTGTGATTGGCTGAATTCGAAGCAGCTGATTTTGTTTACACTTTTTTTACGCAGACATAGGCAAATCGAGTAGATCAATCGTCTGTATAAACCAGCTGTTTACCACGCGTCGTGGTATAACAAAGGACACAGCTGATTTTGACAGACGAATCATTCTACTCGATTTGCCTTTGTGTGCGTGTAAATTTTGTTACAAACTAACACACTCTCGCGCGTGGATATCTCTATGGCGAGTTATCGCGTGTTAGTGTGTTAGCGAACGGAGAGGAAAAGAAATTCGTGAGTGCAGTCGGCTATCATCGGATGTCATCGCACCGAGCCTCTCATGCCGGCTTGGGGAGAGTTGATGACGCTAGCGATTCGTCATCGTTATCGCGGGCCGCTGAGCCAGCTGAGCAAATGAATGAGCGGAGCAACAACATGAGTGTGAAAGAGATGGCCTTTCGAGTTGTGTGCTTTGAAGGAAAGTGGTGTAAACTTGAAGAGGTGGCAGTGTTGTTAGCTAAGCTTAGTTTCTTAAAATTTCTTCTGAATCGCTTTTTTCTGAAGTGGTGGTGAAATTAGTGAAGAAATTTTGACAAAGAACTTTGTCCTAAGGGCTCTATTCTGGTGAGGTGTCAATCCAGAAAAACGAAAAATGTCGCGCGTTACGAAAATGTTGCATGCCTGGTACTGCGGAAGGGGTCTGCAACGAATGAAATGTGGCAACAATGGTGCAGCATTCTCTCGTGACAGTTCCAAGAAAGCAGGAGACGAGGCAAAATTTGCACCATGTTGCCACATTTCATGCTAACTATATAAGCTAACAGATAGCCTCTGAACAATTTTAGTTTTAATCGAAAATCCATCAGAGACGGATCGACGGTGGTAATTTTATTACTCACACACACATGCACACATTGAAAGACACAGGTTGTGCACCAACTTGGGAGGAATTCTGTTCTAACGAAGATTGTTAGATCGGTCACTCGAAAACCAGAATGATTTAAGGCAATGGGGTTGGGACCAAACTGGTAGGATATTGGCCACACCCGGAGTGGCCATGGCCCTGAGGGAAGGTTCTACCGGGAGTACATTTATCGAACCATTCGACTTGGGGCAATATGGGTATCAAAATTCATGGTTTTTGATACTGGTAGTGAAAATGGCCATTTTGACAGGATTGACCACACCCGGAGTGGCCATGGCCCTGAGGGAAGGTTCTACTGGGGGGACATTTATCGAACCATTCGACTTGGGGCAATATGGGTATCAAAATTCATGGTTTTTGATACTGGTAGTGAAAATGGCCATTTTGACAGGATTGGCCACACCCGGAGTGGCCATGGCCCTGAGGGAAGGTTCTACCGGGGGGACATTTATCGAAACATTCGACTTGGGGCAATATGGGTATCAAAATTCATGGTTTTTGATACTGGTAGTGAAAATGGCCATTTTGACAGGATTGGCCACACCTGGAGTGGCCATGGCCCTGAGGGAAGGTTCTACCGGGGGGACATTTATCGAACCATTCGACTTGGGGCAATATGGGTATCAAAATTCATGGTTTTTGGTACTGGTAGTGAAAATGGCCATTTTGACAGGATTGGCCACACCCGGAGTAGCCATGGCCCTGAGGGAAGGTTCTACCGGGGGGACTTGGGGCAATATGGGTATCAAAATTCATGGTTTTCGATACTGGTAATAAAAATTACGGGAAGGTTTTCCCGGGAGGGTTCTGTTGGATGACGTTGTAGGGCTTTGGTGTATTGGGCAAAGTTGTAGAGGAGAAAATTTCATGAAAGTTTGTCAAAGGTGCCAAATTTTTGGTGATAACTTAAAATGTTAGCATTTTAGTGGCCTACTATGTTCTGAAGAGTTGTTTATGACATAAAATTACACATCTTTGCCGGAGACAGCAAAATGTGTTGAGCCTTTATTGAGGAGTTATAACCATTTTTGAAACTGCCACAGAATCCGCTTTGTAATTGCTGGCCCCGATATTCTTCAAGGTTCCCCTCAGGAACTGGGAAAGATTTACTTTAACCATTTTTAAGTGTTTTTGAGCCTATTTTCAAGTTGCAATGTTTTCAAAATGGCGCATTTTGGCGCAAAACCGAACAATGCACATGAAAGTACACACTTTTAACTAGATTTTCTGAATATATCTCCGTGTCTATCGGTGTCTATTTTTAGATATCTCAATTTGAATTTGACGGTTTTTAATCAATTTAATTATAATTTTTAAGCGGAATCTTATTGAAACGTGGTAATAATCGGTAAATTGACCGTTTTATATGGAAAATACATTGTTAATGCTTAAAATTATGATATATATTTTAAAATTATGAATAAATACATGTTTTCTCAAAAATAATGTAAGTGAAAATTTTAAATGATTGTCCGTATTTAGAATTAAGTATTTCCTGTTATATTAGGTCACTCTGGAAAAGTTGTCGTAATTTTTCATAGACGATGTAATTTCCATAAAAATCGATCAATTTACCCTTCAATTTACCGATTTTTACCTTGTATTCATTATGATTTCGAATAACATTTATAAATAAATTTATTAAAAATCTGACGAATTCAAATTGAGATATCTGAAAATAGACACAAATAAACACGAAGATATTTTATGAAAATGTAGTTGAAAGTGTGTACTTTCAGGTGCATTGTGCATTTGAAAACATTGCAACTTGAAAATAGGCTCAAAATTACTTAAAAAATTTTTAAACTCCTCAATAAAGGCTCAAAACATTTTGCTGTCTTCGGCAAAGATGTGTAATTTTATGTCATAAATAACTCTTCAGAACATACTAGGCCACTAAAATGCTAACATTTTAAGTTATCACCAAAAAGTGCTTTTTGTAAAAATGGTGTATATCTCGAGTAGATTAAGAGCTACAAATTTGGCACCTTTGACAAACTTTCATGAAATTTTCTCCTACAACTTTGCCCAATACACCAAAGCCCTACAACGTCATCCAACAGAACCCTCCCGGGAAAACCTTCCCGTAATTTTTATTACCAGTATCGAAAACCATGAATTTTGATACCCATATTGCTCCAAGTCGTATGGTACGATAAATGTCCCCCCGGTAGAACCTACTTCATGGCACTGGCCACTCCGGGTGTGGGCAATCCTGTCAAAATGGCCATTTGCATTACCTGTATCAAAAACCATGCATTTGTATACCCCTATTGCCCCAATTTATATGGTTCCGTAAATGTCCCCCCGGTAGAACCTTCCCTCAGGGCCATGGCCACTCCGGGTGTGGCCAATCCTGTCAAAATGGCCATTTTCACTACCAGTATCAAAAACCATGAATTTTGATACCCATATTGCCCCAAGTCGAATGGTTCGATAATTGTCCCCCCGGTCGAACCTTCCCTCAGGGTCATGGCCACTCCGGGTGTGGCCAATATCCTACCAGTTTGGTCCCAACCCCATTGCCTTAAATCTTTCTGGTTTTCGAGTGACCGTTTTAACAATCTTCGTTAGAACAGAATTCCTCCCAAGTTGGTGCACAACTTGTGTCCTTCAATGTGTGAATGTGTGTGTGAGTAATAAAATTACCACCGTCGATCCGTCTCTGACGGATTTTCGATTAAAACTAAAATTGTTCAGAGGCTATCTGTTACTTATATAGTTCGCATGAAATGTGGCAACATGGTGCAAATTTTGCTTCGTCTCCTGCTTTCTTGGAACTGTCACGCGAGAATGTTGCACCATTGTTGCCACATTTCATGCGAACTATATAAATAACAGATAGCCTCTGAACAATTTTAGTTTTGATCGAAAATCCGTCAGAGACGGATCGACGGTGGTAATTTTATTACTCACACACACATGCACACATTGAAAGACACAGGTTGTGCACCAACTTGGGAGGAATTCTGTTCTAACGAAGATTGTTAGATCGGTCACTCGAAAACCAGAATGATTTCAGGAAATGGGGTTGGGACCAAACTGGTAGGATATTGGCCACACCCGGAGTGGCCATGGCCCTGAGGGAAGGTTCTACCGGGAGTACATTTATCGAACCATTCGACTTGGGGCAATATGGGTATCAAAATTCATGGTTTTTGATACTGGTAGTGAAAAATGGCCATTTTGACAGGATTGACCACACCCGGAGTGGCCATGGCCCTGAGGGAAGGTTCTACCGGGGACATTTATCGAAACATTTGTTTATTTGTTTAACACCAACAGGCACCACATGCCCAAATGGTGTGCTTAAAACTAAGTACATGTACACAAATTATCGCCTAAAAAACAATAAAAACTTATTTTTGATGACGTCACGGGACAGATTAAAATCGAACAAAGAAGCTACAAAATTGAATGCTCTGTGTAGTCCCGTCAACGCGCTATGCATAGCATAGTTCGTCCGGCGAACAGGAACACGCAAGAACGGAGTGTTACGAAGCGTTCGAAGCGGGGCCATAATGTCTAGTCCTCGAAGGATGGCTGGGCACTGCAATCTAGAAGTCAGAGCGTCGGAGATTACGAGTGCACGGCTGACATTTCTACGCACTGCTAAGGTGTCAAGGTTGATCAGTTTACAGCGGCTTTCGTAACTAGGCAGATGGAAAGGATCCCGCCAGGGGAGTCGACGGAGCGCGAACCGGATAAATCTTCGCTGCACACTCTCAATCCGCACCGCACTGTTTTCGTAGTAGGGGCTCCATACGGCAGAACAATACTCCAGCGTTGAACGGACCAAAGCGCAGTACAGAGCCTTCAAACAGTAGACATCTGTAAAACCTTTTGCTGCACGGAAGATGAAGCCGAGCTGTCGCGAGGCTTTGGAAATCATGTATGATATGTGCTGCTTGTATGTGAGTTCCGTGTCAAGAAGCACGCCGAGGTCCTTGACACAGTTCTCCCGGGAATTAATGTGCCGCAGATCTGGTAGTCAAACTTGATTGGGTTGCGTTTCTTGGAGAAGGTGATGACAGAGCACTTGGTGGGGTTGACGACCATTCGATTTGTTTCACACCAGTCCGCGAAGATGTTCAGATCCTGTTGGAGGGCTTGAGCGTCGGCTGCATTATTCACTTGACAGTAGATCTTCATGTCGTCTGCGTAGGACAGACGCGGTCCAGAGAGGGAGTGGTTGCAGTCGTTGTAGTATAGAAGGAAGACGAGTGGTCCGAGATGACTTCCTGTGCGATACCTGAAAAGGCCATCAAGGCAGCCGACAAGCAGTCTCCAATCTTGACGTTGATTTTCCGGTCGGCCAGATAGGACTGGAACCAACTGAGGAGAGTCCCGCCGATTCCCATCCTTTCCAGTTTTGCGATCGCAATAGCGTGATTCAGCTTGTCGAACGCTGCCGACAGGTCGGTGTACACCGCGTCGGTTTGCGATCTGGCGGTGAAGCTGTCGGTCACGAACGTCGTAAACGTGAGTAGATTCGTCGTTGTTGACCGCGATGGCATAAACCCGTGCTGGTCCTCGCTGATCAGGTTTTTGCAGAAGAAGAAAACTGGAGCCATGACCGCTAGCTCGAAAAGTTTCGAGACGGCGCACAGTGCTGATATTCCACGATAGTTGTCCACGTTCCGTTTATCACCTTTCTTGTGTACCGGAAACATGAAGGCGTGCTTCCAGAGCTTCGGAAATGATCCAATAGAGAGGGATAGATTCGACTTGGGGCAATATGGGTATCAAAATTCATGGTTTTTGATACTGGTAGTGAAAATGGCCATTTTGACAGGATTGACCACACCCGAGTGGCCATGGCCCTGAGGGAAGGTTCTACCGGGGGGACATTTATCGAACCATTCGACTTGGGGCAATATGGGTATCAAAATTCATGGTTTTTGATACTGGTAGTGAAAATGGCCATTTTGACAGGATTGGCCACACCCGGAGTGGCCATGGCCCTGAGGGAAGGTTCTACCGGGGGGACATTTATCGAACCATTCGACTTGGGGCAATATGGGTATCAACATTCATGGTTTTTGATACTGGTAGTGAAAATGGCCATTTTGACAGGATTGGCCACACCCGGAGTGGCCAGTGTCCTGAAGAAGGTTCTACCGGGGGTACATTTATCGAACCATTCGACTTGGGGCAATATGGATATCAAAATTCATGGTTTTTGATACTGCACCCAGAACTGGACATCGGCATACGAGAGTATAAAGAGCACGATTCGGTAGTAAAATGTTACTGTGTGCGGACTGAGAGGATAAATCCCGAAATTACCGAGAGTACTTTACTCATGGGTTCATCTTCATAAAAAGTTCATCCATAAAAAAACGAACCGGTACCGAGACTCGAACCCAAGACCTTCGGCATATTGATCCGTGCCTTTGCCGTATGGGCCACCATGGTTCGGTGACTGAGTGGTGGTCATTTGTCCATATAAGCCATTCAGTAGGATGAACTATTCCAATGAGCGAATGAACACGCGAGAGGACTATACTGTCGCAAAATAGCACTTTCCTCACGCTTCTTTTCGTGAGGACTATCCCCTCGTTCTTTAACTTTGGGTGTGGTAGTGAAAATTGCCATTTTGACAGGATTGGCCACACCCGGAGTGGCCAGTGCCTTGGAGAAGGTTCTACCGAGGGGACATTTATCGAACCATACGACTTGGGGCAATATGGGTATCAAAATTCATGGTTTTTGATACTGGTAGTGAAAATGGCCATTTTGACAGGATTGGCCACACCTGGAGTGGCCATGGCCCTGAGGGAAGGTTCTACCGGGGGGACATTTATCGAACCATTCGACTTGGGGCAATATGGGTATCAACATTCATGGTTTTTGATACTGGTAGTGAAAATGTCCATTTTGACAGGATTGGCCACACCCGGAGTGGCCATGGCCCTGAGGGAAGGTTCTACCGGGGGGACGTTTATCGAGCCATTCGACTTGGGGCAATATGGGCAATTTATATCCACAGAGGTGCCATTGAATGAAAATATTTATTAGAATTAATTATTCAGGATTAAATAAATTGGCAAAGAATTTAAAAATATAAATAAAAATAGCATGATTTTTTGAGTTTTGTACAAAGTTCTTTGTCATATTGGTCATGTAGAACATAACCACCTGCACCTTTTTCTATCAAGATTGGGATTACCGTTACGGCTGCCGCCCTCTAACTGCACTGTTTACATAAAGAATTGGTGACGACACCGATGACAGATGTAGATGAAATGAAAGAGAAGGAAAATGCCGCTGCTGTCAAGATGGATGCGTGTTTGGTCAAAGTGATCAGTGCTGCCATTTTTTCGAAAGAGACTAAGTGAGACAAACATAGGTGTCTCAAGTCGTTGCAGTGGACAAAACAATTCCAACGGATGCCTAAGATGATAAACTTGGTGAGGACTTTCCATTATTATAGTATTTTTTTCAATAATATTGAATATGCCGATTAATCACATTACACATAAAAGTTTAAACATTAACTAAGTATGCTTTTTGAATCGGTCGTTAATATTAACTTCTAATTCTTACATTCAAATAAAACAAATGAATAAATAAATAATTGATGTTCACTCTGCATCGCTGTAAGAGTTTAAATTCAAGATTTTAATTATGCGTTAAATTACTTTTAACCTCGAATTTCGCTTAAACACATGATAATTTATAGAAAAATATATAAACAACGCTTTACTCTTACAGTCGATAGCATGAGTTTAACAGCAGACATGTTAAAACTGTGTTTAATCGGCTTTGTTTTTACCTGAGGAAATGGTTGTTTTAGTATTACTACAGACAATTTAATCATGCACGGCTTCGTCGCGTTGTATCTGCCGTGGCTTCAAATCGAATATATATAAATCATGCATCTTTTATACTGTACAATCTTCTGTATAAGTTTAATAATCAAAAAACTAAATCTACTTGACTCGCCCGCAATACCTTTCGGGGTATATCCTAGGGTTCTACCTCTCCTACTAACATTGAGTCCAAAACCTAACTACAAACATCTATACCACTAAGGTGACGTAGGGGTCCCTGCGCACTTTAGATAGGTGTTTACTAACATTCCTTCATTTCCCCGAGGATAGCTTGGACCCGGCGTGGACCCCCTTATGCCCTGGGCTGTATTACACACTCATCAAAAGATGAAGACATGGTATCTCCCGTGTTGGATTATTGTTCCGGATGAGGGTCTAACACAACCACACCAAACAGTGGGATAAGCGTTGTGGAGCCATCCGTGGATAGGGCGTCCTAAAATGCTAATGCTAATGCTAATATATCATTTTTGGCTAGATTTATCATTTGTGATGGTTTAAAAACAACCAATTTTTTTGAGATTTTTAACTAAAATGTAGTAAGATTTACGATAAACCTTCTTTCCGTGTAGTTCAGCATTTTCGAAATCAAACTTATATCTGATATTTAAGGCCATTCTTGGACTGATTTGGCCTTGAGTATGGAAAGATATGGTGTTATACGTGGAATATGTTTTACTTGGCAGTATGAGTATCCTAGTTCACAATTTTCGAAATCAAACTCTTACATGGTACACGGGGTTTTACCGCAGAACCTTGATTTCTTGATTTCGAAAATGCTGAACTAGGATACTCATACTGGCAGGTAACAGATATTCCACGAATAACGCCATATCTTTCTATACAGTCATCCCTCATATTCGGAACAGTTTACAGATAGGCCATTGTTCAAAAAATCATAGCAAATCGGTAATTGAACTTAATGATTCGTTTTTACCTTCATTTGAAAGCTTTTCATGCGATCTTTCGAATGCTGTATCGAACAACTGCAAATTTTAACTATTATATCAAGTTTTTGAAGAAAAACGTTTACCCTTGAAATCCACAAATTCGGAACACTTTTTTTCTTACGGATGTAAACAAACTTTGGATCTCTCCAGGAGTATATATTTTATAACAAAATAATGACTTCACACACTGCATCCAGTGAAACTCAAGCTTAGTGATGTTTTATCCATGGTCTGATAACTTTTTTGTGTGAAAATATCAGTTAAATTTAGGTGTTCCACAATTGTGGGAGGCACAATAACATCCCACAATTATGGAACAGGCAATTTGGGGGCAGTGTTTTACTGCTCTGGATAAAATAGTCTTAAAGTGAAGTTTTTTGTTCAAAAAGTACTACTTTGACTACTGAAATAGCAAGAAAATGTCCAAATAAAGGTACTAAAAATAGTAGGGTCGAGAGAAAAGCTGCATTTGGCATGCTATTGACAAATTATCACAAAAGTGTTCCAAATTTGTGGGTGTTCCGAATATGTGGGATGACTTTACTCCTGATTCCACCGGAGCCAAAGTGGTCAGATCGGTCCAAGAATGGTCTTGAGTATGAACAAACTGCAATTTATACTCACTCATTCGCATTGTACACTCGTCCTGACTGATTTGTGCTGCGGCCGTCTAGTAGTAGGGGATGCAATGGTATACTATCTGGAGAATCACAATTTTCGCCAGTTTTAGTTTTATGGTTGAAACCATTTTTTATGTATTGTGGTTGGAATTCATCTGCTCCAGATAATACAGCATGCATTGCTGCAGATGCAGCAGCTGAAGTTGCAGACGTTTTCGGAGCTACGTTGCCACCTTTTTTAGAAAATTGACCAGGTCTTCGAATTGATGACCACATACTACCAAAAAGGGTGTGGTTCCGCTGCAAAAAAAAAAAATATATTTAAAAATAAGCTGCTTTAAGAGAACTGGCAAGGATATCTAGAGTTTTTTTTTTATAAGGTCCTATAAACAAATGAAAGACAATAGCTTATAGGTGCTTTTAAAAAAAACTCAAGATATGTAAACTTCATTCAAATAATGTAGTAATTTAGTGGATTAACGTCATGCTTAGAATTGCCAGACGCTTCGAAACCTGGACACCGCACGCCATGGCGGAAGGCAATTATTATTGAAGTTGAATGTACCTAAAATGTTTTTTCGTGGAAAGGTAGCTAAGAGGGTCCCTTTTCAATATCTGTGACCTAGAAAATATTTCACCTAGGGATTTTCGATTTTTTGTCATTTTCAGTTTTTTAACTGTATAAATGGAGGCGCACGGTACTTTTGGTTACTTTGCGGTTGCACAGCACCTCCCTAATCCTTTTAATTGCAATGGATACTGATCAAAAGGGTCGTCCATGAAATATTTCACAATATTTAAGGCCCCACCCACCCTTACAACCCCCATCGCCCTAATTTATTTAATAAAGATAATAACATTATTTTTAGTATGCGGCGTCCATAAAGTATGGCACACTAAAATCAGCAAAAATAACCCCTCCCCCTATGCCACACATTGTCACGCGACCCCCTTGAAAAGTCCGGTACGTTATGTAATTTGTTTTTTTTTTACATTTTTACTTTTTTTAGTTCTGAGTTCAATCAATGCCTTGTATCATGTTTGATTTATGAGTTAAGATCTAATAGCTTTTTTGTAAATATTTTAAGCCTAAATTTTCATTTTTTCTATTTCCAGTACCCTTGGTATCCTAACACAGTTAGTTGCATATACCTAGCTCGGCTAATTTCAGCACAACCGATTAGCAGAAAAAGAAACAAAATTTACGGTTGATTTGGCTGACGAGTGTTAGGTAGTGCGATTCTCGGCATACTGCAAAATAAGTTCATTGTGTTTTTACTGGATAAGGTACAACAAGTGCATTATTTATATAAAACATTTGAAAAATCAGGCCTAAATAAATAAAATTGTTCGCTCTACAGCATTGCCTTGACGTTGTCGATTGCGAGATTCCTACTCAAAACTAGGTGCCCGAAGGCTTAATTGTTGAGGCAATTGCAAACCTCTTTTTACACCTTAGCTTCCATCCACCCCGGGATTCGAACTGACGACCTTTAGATTGTGAGTCCAACTGCCTACAAGCGACTCCACCGAGACAGGACCCAGGGAGACGGCTTCTACACATGGACTGAGCTAACGACATAACCTTTAGGTTATACCGGGACCAACATTTACTTCCCCGTCCGACGGAAGACGTGATCAGACAAATCTCGTCTCGAAATATGCCACCGGGACCATCTGGGATCAAACCCAGGCCGACTGGGTGAGAGGCAACCACGCTTAGCCCTACACCACGGTTGTAAAATATTTACATAAAGTAATTCGATGTTTAATAAACGTAACTCATAAATCAAACATGATAAAAGGCATTAAGAAACAGAGTTGTTAATGATAGATATTATATACTTAAATCATTACTTACTTACTTGAATCATCAATCGTGATTTCAACAATAACAAAAATTAAAAACATATCCTATAAAAATGATAAGCTGTTAAATTGAACTCAGAATTATAAAATAAATAAAAATGTACAAAAAAACAAGATTAGGGTACAAAACGTGTCGTACTTTTCAAGGGGGGGGGGGTGAGGCGTAGTCAGCGTGACAATGTGTGGCATTAGTGGGAGGGGGTTATTTTTTGCTGATTTTAGTGTGCCATACTTGATGGATGACGCCTCATATTAAAAATAATGTTATTGTCTTTGTTAAATAAATAAGGGTGATGAGGGGGAGGGGGGGAGGGTTGTAAGGGTGGCTGGGGCCTTAAATATTGTGGAATATTTCATGGACGACCCCTTTGATCAGTATCCATTGCAATTAAAAGGATTAGGGAGGTGCTGTGCAACCGCAAAGTAACCAAAAGTACCGTGCGCTTCCATTTATACAGTTAAAAAACTGAAAATGACAAAAAATCGAAAATCCCTAGGTGAAATATTTTCTAGGTCACAGATATCGAAAAGGGACCCCCTTAGCTACCTTTCCACAAAAAACATTTTAGGTACATTCAATTTCAATAATAATTGCCTTCCGCCATGGCGTGCACCGCATCTTTTTTTTATCGATTATTTGGCTTATTCGCATAATAATTGTCAAAACTTTGATTTGATGAATTTTGACATCAACTTTCAATTCGAATTTATTTGGAGGTTTAGTATTAGTCAATGCCAAAACAATTAAATAAAATATTAGTTTACCAAAAATGTGAAACTTTCACTAAAACACGGAAAGGGGATCCATCGCCAAAACGCGATAAAGTTTGCTAAAACTAGCGAGAAAAGTCGCTCATTTCTCAGCCTGCAGACAAATTACCGGGAATCGCTATTTTTTTCTCTGGTTCGGTATTCAGTCAAATGTGAAAAACCAGTGAAAACATTTACTGGTTTAGTAAGAACTTTCGCTGTTTGGGGGATCGGTATCGCTAGAATCAGCGAATAGTTTTACTGGTTTAGAAGAAGCTACCGGATTTCAAATTCAATCAGTAGATGATTCTGCTGGTTTCGGGAGACAATGCGCTGATCCAGTGAGTTTTTTTCGTAGGTCCAACGGTTTTTGGCTCTGGATCAGCTTTTTATTTCGCTGAAGTCTGGTTTTTTCCGACGGCAGTAGCTCGTGTCAAAATAAAACAGAAGTTTGTTCTGCTGGTTTTGGGAGAAACTCCGCTAGTCAAGCGGTTGTTTTCAATGGATCTTAATTTTTTTTTGCAGATTTGGAGTGTCGGATGGTTTTACAAGTTATAATAATGTTTCTCAATTACACGGAATGGGGATCCATCGCCAAATCGCGATAAAGTTCGCTAAAATTAGCGAAAAATGTCGCTAATTTCTCAGCCTGCAAAAAAAATTACCTAGAATCGCTAATTTTTTTCGCTGGTTTGGAAACCGATGAAATTCTACCAAACCAGTGAAAAAAAACACTGGTTTGGTGAAAAATGTCGCTGTTTGGGGGATCAGTTTTGATAGAATCAGAAAATTTTCTCGCTGGTTTGGAAAAGCGGCAGGGCACCAAAATCAACCAGGAGATTATTGTACTGGTTTTGGGAAACAATTCGCTGGTCCAGCGGATTTCTTCACTGGACCAGTGTTCTTTTACGCTGGATCAGCGTTTTCTATCGCTGACGTCCGGGTTTTTTTTTCCGGCGGCAGCAGCTCGTACCAAAATCAAGCAGTAGATTATTCTACTGGTTTCGGCGAAAAATCCGCTGGTTCAGCGAATGTTTCCACTGGACCAGTGTTTTTTGCACTGGATCAGCGTTTTTTATCACCGACGTTTGTTTTTTTGTTTTGGCGGCAGAAGCCTATGCCAAAATAAACCAGAGAATTTGAGAACCAGAGATTAATTGGTCAAGTTCCTCGTTGTACTTACTTGCCACAGCAAAAACTGTTCCGCGGCCATGGTCAAGTTCCTCGCCTACGATTCTTGCTGCCACCTGCGACAATTTGTGCACTCATCTATGCAGCAGTACAAATACAGTGAGTCAAATATTTGTCCGTACCCCCCCGTACGGAAAATGTTTGTGATATAAAAGTACATAAAATTCGGCTAAAGTGCCATGTTTTGTACATCAATCGACGCGGCAGAATGTCCTCTTTAAGACACTGTCATTGGATTTGCAAAAAACTTTTTTAAAAATACAAAAATAGTTTACTGAAAAAGTAAAATAAAGAGGTCAAATAATTGTCCGTACCTAATAAAAGTACAAAATCTGATCGATTTAAGTGAATTCATTAATGAAATGTTGTTTCTGTGTCAAATACTAGTACCTCTAGCCAGTTTGTGACAACTTTGAACTTCTGATAACTTTGTTTAGTTAGTTTATATTAAGAATTGGTTTAAATTTAGTTTTTAAAGTAAAACTTATCAAAACATAAGTTTATAAACAACTATTTTTATAAAATTGCTATTTTTTGTTGTAAGAGTCTCTATTTAACAAGTTTTAACAATATTTGTTCGAAATATATATTGTTTTCATCTTTTTTATTGACATTTTTCGACCAAAACTACTGTTTCGGAACAATACCGTTAAACAATCCGGATTGTCCCGGAACCGGTTTAACCCCTCGGAGGGAAATTTTGTGGTGGTCAGATAGAGGACAAAAAAACCCACCTCTTGCAATTTAAAGCATCCAATTTCGTCCACTACAGCCCGATTACGAGTCCCTAGTCTGAAATTTGAAATTTTCAAATTCCCCAAGCAAAACATTCTGTCCCAGGACGGTACAAAAATTCTCAGTACGGAAAGTGAAAATTTTAAATTTCAGACTAGGGACTCGTAATCGGGCTGTAGTGGACGAAATTGATGCTTTAAATTGCAAGAGGTGGGTTTTGTCCTCTATCTGACCACCACAAATTTCCTTCGAGGTTAAACCGGTTCCGGGACAATCCGGATTGTTTAACGGTATTGTTCCGAAACAGTATTTTTGGTCGAAAAATGTCAATATAAAAGATGAAAACAATGTATATTTCGAACAAATATTGTTAAAACTTGTTAAATAGAGACTCTTACAACATAAAATAGCAATTTTATAAAAATAGTTGTTTATAAACTAATATTTTGATAAGTTTAACATAAAAAACTAAATTTAATCCAATTTTTAATATAAACTAACTTAACAAAGTTATCAGAAGTTCAAAGTTGTCACAAACTGGCTAGAGGTACTAGTATTTGACACAGAAACAACATTTCATAAATGAATTCACTTAAATCGATCAGATTTTGTACTTTTATTAGGGTACGGACAATTATTTGACCTCTTTATTTTACTTTTTCAGTAAACTATTTTTGTATTTTTAAGAAAAGTTTTTGCAAATCCAATGACAGTGTCTTAAAGAGGACATTCTGCCGCGTCGATTGATGTACAAAACATGGCACTTTAGCCGAATTTTATGTACTTTTATATTTTCACTCTCCAGCTTCAATGCACCGTATTTTTCTGCTGCGAGAACTTTATGGAAACGTGCTTCTTTTCATTGAAAAGAACCATCACCTGTTGAGTATGTATTTTAATGCTGAACACTTGATGCAGAACTTTTTCATGCTTTTTTGTTTTGAAAAAACCCCTAAAGCAATTCGATTGCCACAAATCGCTTCCAAACGTGAACAATAACAAACATTTATGACGGCTGTCGGAAGGGTGTGTATCAAACCAGCGAAAACTTTCGCTGGAAAAGAAACCGTTTCGGAAATAACAAACCAGCGAAACCAAGTTGCTGGATTTGATTTCGCGCAGCCACCTTTTTCAGCGAAAAATTTTGCTGGTTTAGAGAAAATTTCGCTGATATCAGCAAAACCAACCCAGCAAAATTCGGTCGCTGGTTTGGCGATCGATCCCCTTTCCGTGCAGTGAAAGTTTGTTGGAAACTTTTTCAAAACATAATGAGTAATTCTCGCTGAAAGTGGACCACTATTTACACAAGGTGCTCAAAAATCAAAAGCAATGTACTTTTCCAATAGCCCCCACCAAGTTATGAAAGAAACCATGTTTGGTTGGTTAAATTTGTCCTCACCTCGGCTCCACGAAGCTAAATATTTTTTTTAATTGGTAATTTTTTGAATTAGGCGCGCCTACAAAATTGCTAATAACTTTTCAAAACTTCAACGAACCCTTGATGTTTAGAGGTGTTTTGGAAAGGAAATGAGCAGAGCTTTCGAATGCACTTGTCAGAAAAATACCGTTCCATACATTTTTTAGCCACAAAACACCAATGTATTTTTAAAAGTCATTTTTGAAGGCCGGCGCCCCGCTTTATCGAAAAACTGACAAATCCATTCGAAAGCTGAGACGATTTCACATAAAGGACCAATAAATCTAAGGTGTATGTTCCTCCTATCTTTTTTAATCTAATTTTGATTCTGCGAGCGCAGCGCTCCGTTCGCATTTCGGGCACCCAAAATGTCGCAATTAGCTTGCCCCATTTTAAAGTTTTGTCAAAAAATAAAGGTGCTCACTTTTTAAATGATAGTTTATTGTCCAAGGATCAAAATGCACTTTCGATAATTGACCAATATTTATGTTTTCGGGTTCTTCCAGGCAATTTAATGTCGAAAAAATGTTTTTTTTTAACTTTTTTTTTTTTTGTAAAATGCTCACTTATAATTGGGTGGACTTTTTCTCAGTAGGACTAATGAATGTAGCATGTAGGAAATTTCACCACGAACATTTGTCTCTAAAAGAAAACGTATTTTCGATACTCCAGTGCCAAGATATTTTAGTTTTAGTGAGAAAAAAAGTGCCAATTTTACAAATTTCTCAGAATTAACAAGCACAGCCTATTATTTACATGCGGCATATGTTTTGGAGGCCAGAGTATGGTTTCTTATAGTTATTTTGGTCGCTGAATTCGGATCCGGAATCAAATTTCAGATTAACAGTTGAACTTGGAGCCACGCCCAAAAGTTATTTGTGGTAATATGCTGTAATTTTAATCGCTAGTGAATTCGGTCATATTTCATCTTTCGCTCACCTTTAATTGATATTTTACTCACGGATTTTTTAAATGGAGATTATTTTTTTCAACTTCTGATTGTTTTTAGAGGCCTCGTGGCGTAATGGTTAGCGGCTTCGGCTGCCGATCCCTAAGTGGCTATGGGAATACACGCAAATAATATTTGAGCGTGGCTAAAATATCACTGTTCACTGTTTATATGATATTTGATTCCGGATCCGAATTCAGCGACCAAAATAACTATAAGAAACCATACTCTGGCCTCCAAAACATATGCCGCATGTGCTTGTTAATTCTGAGAAATTTGTAAAATTGGCACTTTTTTTTCTCACTAAAACTAAAATATCTTGGCACTGGAGTATCGAAAATACGTTTTCTTTTAGAGACAAATGTTCGTGGTTTTTTTGGAAATTAAATATGTCTTTATTGAACATTCTTATAATAATTACATGCTAAGTGGTATGGCCTAATGCTCTTCATCTTTGTTGTATTTTTCGTTTGATTATTAACTGATCACATTTATTTTATTTACTTCAAATTGTTTTACATTATTGCATTGAATCGAATACATTTGGGTAAAAAGAAAAAAATCACTTTATCAACTTAAAACTAAAAAAATAAATTTATTGAAATATTCAAAATCACTAGAACGAGTAAACTACGAACTGTATTTTAAGATGAATGCTCAAAGAGTTCTTACTTGTTCCTGGCGAGTTTTGCAACCACGCAGTGTTGTTGTCATCTCGATGAAAATGTTCAAAAATTCTTGTGGTGAAAACAGGTCACTACTGCCTTCACCCGTTGATGCTGGTTGGTTTTCCCTCGGTTGCTGACTGAAGCCTGGAGGTGTTGTATTCTCTGCAACTCTTTGCCGCTGATTCAACGGCAATGGCTGCAGATTTGGAACCACTCGAACAGATCCTGCTCCTGGTGACGCCAAAGCAGGAAAATCCACGTCCGTGAATGCTGGTGGTGTTCTGCGCCGATTTGGTTGGTGCCTCGTCGTCGCTTGCTGCCGAATTTTTACAAACTCAGCTCGTTTTGGGCAGCTTCGATTCTTGGTAGAATGGTCGCCGCCGCAATTGAAGCATTTCGCTTCGATGTTCGCGTTGATTATTTCGCAAGCTTGTGTTTTGTGCTCACCTCCGCAGGTTGCACAACGACTCTTGATGAAACAGTTCCTTCCACCATGTCCAAACTGCAAGCAGTTCGAACACTGTGTCACGTCACGGTGCACTGGACGATAACGTTCCCAAGTCACGATGATGTTGAAAATTGCCCGAACTGCTTTCAGCTCAGACGGCGTTGTCGATCCTCTCTCGAGATGAACCAGGTACAGTTGATCACGATACTTGATGTCCTTGTTGTGTCTCGTCATCTTGAAGACTTCGATCACGTTCAACTTAAGAGTTTTGAGCTCTTCTTTCAGCACACTCACATCCATGTCGTACAGGCCGCGGAGGACCTGTTTCATGGGGCGTTTACCTGGATCGTCATGGCTGTAGTATTCAATCTTGGTGTTGTTCAGGAAATCCCGAACGTAGTTATGGTAGGTAGCAGAATTTTGAGTCCATCAGCACACAAGCGAATGGAAGCTCGTAAAGCACCAGATTTGATAAACCCGGTCAGCCACTTTCGCACCGAATCCGATGACGATGTTTTCACAAAAATGGGTGGCAACTTTTCCCGTCGTTCAAATTCTTCCTTCTCGCTCACGTCCACAGGGAGGGTAGCGAACTGGTTTCCAGACGAATTTTGAGCGTCCTTGCTTAAACTGCCTGGCTTTGCAGGTAGCGCTTCGGCATTCTTTAGCTTCTTCAAATCTGCCGATCCTGCTGGTGAGGACCGTCTCTTTTTCTTGCCGTGAGGCATTTTTGCACTTTTTAAGCACTTTTCAGGAGCTAATATCCAGGAGTACCTCACTGATTGGTGTTCCACAAAGGAATGAAAATGTTCGTGGTGAAATTTCCTACATGCTACATTCATTAGTCCTACTGAAAAAAAGTCCACCCAATTGTAAGTGGGTATTTTACAAAAAAAGAGTTAAAAAAAACATTTTTTCAAGATTAAATTGCCTGGAAGAACCCGAAACCATAAATATTGGTCAATTATCGAAAGTGTATTTTGATCCTTGGACAATAAACTATCATTTCAAAAGTGAGCACCTTTATTGTTTGACAAAACCTTAAAATGGGGCAAGCCAATTGCGACATTTTGGGTGCCCGAAATGCGAACGGAGCGCTGCGCTCGCAGAATCAAAATTAGACTAAAAAAGATGGGAGGAACATACACCTTAGATTTATTGGTCCTTTATGTGAAATCGTCTCAGCTTTCGAATGGATTTGTCAGTTTTTCGATAAAGCGGGGCGCCGGCCTTCAAAAATGACTTTTAAAAATACATTGGTGTTTTGTGGCTAAAAAATGTATGGAACGGTATTTTTCTGACAAGTGCATTCGAAAGCTCTGCTCATTTCCTTTCCAAAACACCTCTAAACATCAAAGGTTTGTTGAAGTTTTGCAAAGTTATTAGCAATTTTGTAGGCGCGCCTAAGTCAAAAATTACCAATTAAAAAAATATTTAGCTTCGTGGCGCTGAGGTGAGGACAAATTTAACCAACCAAACATGGTTTCTTTCATAACTTGGTGGGGGCTATTGAAAAAGTACATTGCTTTTGATTTTTGAGCACCTTGTGTAAATAGTGGTCCACTTTCAGCGAGAATTACTCAATTCTGTTTGTTTTGACGAGATTACAAATAAATTCCCTTTTTTTGTTTACTTACTCGTTGGATATGTTGATTTGATAAACCAACACTGTGTGAACATTAAATTTCAATTGAGTGGTCGATTTCACTGAACTCTACTTCTTCACTACAAATTTTGCTTTATAGTTTCACTTAGTTTTAAAAGCTGTTCAGTGTAGTTTTTCGCAAATATCAGCAAAATCAAACTAGGAAAATCCTTCTGCTGATTTGGCAATGGATCCCCATTCCGTGATCTTTTCATAGGCGCCCTAAGCAACCCAATCAACCCGTGGTCCCCATGGTCTTGGAGAAATGAGCGAGATCGGCGAGCTGTTTACAGAGTTCTGTGGTAACCAAGACATGGTGATTGGGAGATCGCTCTTTCCTCATCGTTCAGTGCACAAAGTTACGTGGGTGTCACGTGATGGAAGAACGGAGAATCAGATCGACCATATCTGCAGCAGCCGCAAGTGGAGAAGAAGCCTGCTTGATGTGCGGAATATGTCGACATTGCATTCGACCACCACCTCGTTGTCGGCGAAACACGACTACGGGTAGCGCGTGTCGTACGGCAAGACCCGAGCATGGGTAAATAACAAGGGAAATGCGTAATAATACCTTTCTCTGGTATCAATACCAAATTTTGGTATTCCTGGACCCTTTAAAATTTGTCTTGAGGATTATGCAAAAGCATGAAAGTCTTGGCTTCGCACAGCGTAGAGCATGACTCGGACCGGGTAGTCCCAGGGTCGGCAAGCTACTGGGTGATTCAAGGGAGACGGTGAACAAACAGAAAACACTACGAATTTCAACTTCAAAAACGGCACTTTATTGCGGAATGGTGTGAGTCCCGAGCATGGGTAAAAAACAAGGGAAATGCGCAATAATACCTTTCTCTGGTATCAATACCAAATTTTGGTATTCCTGGACCCTTTAAAATTTGTCTTGAGGATTATGCAAGAGCATGAAAGTCTTGGCTTCGCACAGCGTAGAGCATGACTCGGACCGGGTAGTCCCAGGGTCGGCAAGCTACTGGGTGATTCAAGGGAGACGGTGAACAAACAGAAAACACTACGAATTTCAACTTCAAAAACGGCACTTTATTGCGGAATGGTGTGAGTCCCGAGCATGGGTAAAAACAAGGGAAATGCGCAATAATACCTTTCTCTGGTATCAATACCAAATTTTGGTATTCCTGGACCCTTTAAAATTTGTCTTGAGGATTATGCAAGAGCAAAATGTGGTATCATACCAATTTAAGGTATTGTTTTGATATTGCAAAATTGCAGAATTTGTCAATGGTCGAACACCACATTTTGGTATTCTTTTGGTATTACTGTATTTTATCAAATTCCTCTGAAACTATGGGAAAATTTTGACCAATTTTGACAAAATAATTAATTTTGCGCTAAAATGATGTATCAAAGCGAATGCTTTAATTGAAAACCGGAAATTTCAAACTTGATTTTAAACATTTTGATATACCCGCTACAGAAATGACTTGAAATTGTGGAAAATTTTCTAAGTCAGGATGGCATGTTTTGGTATTATTTTGGTATTTAAGTGTTTTATCAAATTCCTCTGAAACTATGGGAAAATTTTGTCCAATTTTGACAAAATAATTAATTTTGCGCTAAAATGATGTCTCAAAGCGAATGCTTTAATTTAAAACCGGAAATTTCAAACTTGATTTTAAACATTTTGATATACCCCTTACAGAAATGACTTGAAATTGTGGAAAATTTTCTAAGTCAGGATGGCACATTTTGGTATTATTTTGGTATTAAAGTGTTTTATCAAATTCCTCTGAAACTATGGGAAAATTTTGACCAATTTTGACAAAATAATTAATTTTGCGCTAAAATGATGTCTCAAAGCGAATGCTTTCATTGAAAACCGGAAATTTCAAACTTGATTTCAAACATTTTTGATATACCCCCTACAGAAATGACTTGAAATTGTGGAAAATTTCAAGTCAGGATGGCATGTTTTGGTATTATTTTGGTATTGAAAGGTTTCATCAATTTTCTCTGAAACTATGGGATTTTTACCAATTTTGACAAGATAATACATTTTTTTTACCCTTGGAATAACATGGTTTGGTATTGTTGTGCCCTTCTACATACAAGACTTTGGTATGATTTCATGGTATTGTACCATCTATTACTGGGCAACCAAGGGCACATTTTGGTCGCTGTTATTTGCCCAAGTAATACCAAAATTTGGTATTCCCGTGTTATTTACCCCTGCTCGGGGTGTGGGTGTGGGGGGTGTTTGTGTGGGTAGTTCAGGGGCAACCTTACCATGCAGCTCAGCTGGATCTCGCCGGATGTTCGCGTGCAGAGGAGCTTCGGCGCTACCACTCTGCGGCTTCGTTCCGTCCCACGGTTGGGGGGTTCTTGGCTTGCTGGCTTCGACGATGGCGGTTGTTCCCCAGCTGCGATCTCCGGTCTTCGTCGCAGGACGCAGCTTCGTACTGCGGCCTTCGGGCCGTCTTCGGCTTCGGCTTCCGTGCCGGATGGGGATGGACTGGCTTCGTAACGGGCAGGTGTCTTCTCTCCTTGTCGAATCGGAAAGCCCCGGAGTCCACCGATTTGGGCTCGCCGAGAGAGCCCTCCTTAGCGTTTAAGGCCAGCGGCCTGAGGGTAGTCGTCCTTGGCGTTGATGGCGCGGGAGGCGCCAGACGACGGGGTGGTCCTGTTACGGTTAGACGTGGGCAAATGCCATACTGGACTTACGATGCCCAGGCCGACCAAACCGAGATGGACGCGCGCTCGCGGAACCTCCGGGTCCCGCCTTGTGTGCGGCAATTGACGACCAACACACCGAAGAGCACGTCTTGTCCACTCGGACACCTGATTGGAAGAGGCCGATTTTTCCCCAAAATCGGCTCCTTGTTAGTTTTCCCGAGTCCATTTTCCCACCAATTTCCTTATGTCACCTGGACGTTTACATAATCCCCACCCTGAGATATTGGTGGGCTTCAGCCTCGCTAACAGTAGTAAAATTAGCCCCCTCACTACTGTAAAGTGTAGTGAAATGTGAAGGGACTACTGAAGTTGAAGAGGTAATTCGTCACGGGTTGTGACCAACGGTTACAAGCAAAATGTGGTATCATACCAATTTAACCCTTTCAAGCCTGATGGGTCATATATGACCCAAAAATGAAAATTTTCAAAACTAGCCTATAATTTTCGTATGGTCTTAAGAATCATTTTCCCATCAATAGATTAAAAAATATTTTTTTGAAAATTCAGGCTCGAAAGGGTTAAGGTATTGTTTTGATATTGCAAAATTGCAGAATTTGACAATGGTCGAACACCACATTTTGGTATTCTTTTGGTATTACTGTATTTTATCAAATTCATCTGAAACTATGGGAAAATTTTGACCAATTTTGACAAAGTAATTAATTTTGCGCTAAAATGATGTCTCAAAGCGAATGCTTTAATTGAAAACCGGAAATTTCAAACTTGATTTTAAACATTTTTGATATACCCCCTGAAGAAATGACTTGAAATTGTGGAAAATTTTCTAAGTCAGGATGGCACATTTTGGTATTATTTTGATATTAAAATGTTTTATCAAATTCCTCTGAAACTATGGGAAAATTTTGACCAATTTTGACAAAATAATTAATTTTGCGCTAAAATGATGTCTCAAAGCGAATGCTTTCATTGAAAACCGGAAATTTCAAACTTGATTTTAAACATTTTTGATATACCCCCTGAACCCGAGCAGGGGTAAATAACACGGGAATACCAAATTTTGGTATTACTTGGGCAAATAACAGCGACCAAAATGTGCCCTTGGTTGCCCAGTAATAGATGGTAAAATACCATGAAATCATACCAAAATCTTGTATGTGGAAGGGCGCAACAATACCAAACCATGTTATTCCAAGGGTAAAAAAATACCACAAAATAAAACCATTTCAATACCAAGTTGAGGTCTTCTGGAATTTTGAACATTGCTTGAATACCAAAACTTGGTATTGCCATGGTTTTAATTTTAGGTACTCCCGCGCCCTTGGAAAATCATATTTTGGTATTCCTGTGGTCTTCCACATACATGATTTTGGTATGATTTCATGGTATTTTACCATCTATTACTGGGCAACCAAGAGCACATTTTGGTCGCTGGTATTTGCACAAGTATTACCAAAATTTGGTATTTTCATACCATTTTTTTGTGCAACATTTGCAGTTAGTGAAAAAAACGGAAATGATCCATATGAAACAGCAAAATCTACTCACCTGATGATTCCATGTTGTTCTTAGTGATATTCTTCACCACATCGAATGCATTTGTCATTGATGAACGGCCTGTGCTTGAAGTTCTTGAAGCTTCTGAAAAAATAACAAGATTGAAAAATAAGTATTATTAAAATGAAACTGGATTGAAATTCACCAAAATTCAATAATCTGTTGATTGATTCGTTTTTCAAAGTATTTGGTTATCCCGACTTAGAGAAATTTCAACGTGTTTGAAAAAAATATTAGTGGGCATATCACAAAAAAAAATTAAATCAGCTTTAACATTTTTGGGTTTCAAGTCCTTTTAGCGCAAAATTAATTATCTCGTCAAAATTTATGAAAAATTTCGATAGTTTCAGAGAAAATTGATGAAACCTTTCAATACCAAAATAATACCAAAATGTGGCATCCTGACTTAGAAAATTTTCCACAATTTCAAGTAATTTCTTTAGGGGGGTATATCAAAAATGTTTAAAATCAAGTTTGAAATTTCCGGTTTTCAATTAAAGCATTTGCTTTGATACATCATTTTAGTGCAAAACTAATTATTTTGTCAAAATTGGTCAAAATTTTCCCATAGTTTCAGATGAATTTGATAAAATACTGTAATACCAAAAGAATACCAAAATGTGGTGTTCGACCATTGACAAATGCTGCAATTTTGCAATATTAAAACAATACCTTAAATTGGTATGATACCATATTTTGCTCTTGCATAATCCTTAAGACAAATTTTAAAGGGTCCAGGAATACCAAAATTTGGTATTGATACCAGAGAAAGGTATTATTACGCATTTCCCTTGTTATTTACCCATGCTCGGGAAGAAATGACTTGAAATTGTGGAAAGTTTTCTAAGTCAGGATGGCACATTTTGGTATTATTTTGGTATTGAAAGGTTTCATAAATTTTCTCTGAAACTATGGGATTTTTTTTACCAATTTGGACAAAATAATAAATTTTGCGCTAAAATGACTTGAAAAAAAAAATGTTAAAGCTGGTTTTAACATTTTTTGATATACCCATTAAGATTTTTTTTTAAATTGTTGAAATTTCTCTAAGTCGGGATAACCAAATACTTTGAAAAATGAGTCAATCGAAAGATTATTGAATCTTGGTGAATTTCAATCCAGTTTCATTTTAATAACACTTATTTTTCAATCTTGTTATTTTTCAGAAGCTTCAAGAACTTCAAGCACAGGCCGTTCATCAATGACAAATGCATTCGGTGTGGTGAAGAATATCAGGGTAATTCTCCGCCAACTCACACAGCAGTTGCCCCGACCCCTCTTCGATTTGCTTGAAACTTTGTCCTAAGGGGTAACTTTTGTCCCTGATCACGAATCCGAGGTTCGTTTTTTGATATCTCGTGACGGAGGGGTGGTACGACCCCTTCCATTTTTGAACATGCGAAAAAAGAGATGGGAAATTTAATGTACTTTTCGAATCTACATTGACCCCAGAAGGGTCATTTTTTCATTTAGAACAAAATTTTTCATTTTAAAATTTCGTGTTTTTTCTAACTTTGCAGGGTTATTTTTTAGAGTATAACAATGATCTACAAAGTTGTAGAGCAGACAATAACAAAAATTTTGATATATAGACATAAGGGGTTTGCTTGTAAACATCACGAGTTATCGCGATTTTACGAAAAAAAAGTTTTGAAAAAGTTGGTCGTCATCGATCATGGCCGTTCATGGTCACCCGCGACAGACACGGACGACGAAACAAAGAGAAACGCAAAAAGTAACTTTTTCAAAATTTTTGTAAATGTCTGCTCTACAACTTTGTAGAACATTGTTACACTCTAAAAAATAACCCTGCAAAGTTAGAAAAAACACGAAATTTTAAAATGAAAAATTTTGTTCTAAATGAAAAAATTACCCTTCTTGGTCAATGTAGATTCGAAAAGTACATTAAATTTACCATAAAATGACATGTTCCAAAAAATTTTACAGTCGAGTAACGGAAAATGGGAGAATTTTTAAAACTTTTTTAGTGTTTTTTTCAATGAAAAATACGTTTTTTCGGAATTCTGAGTACGCCATCAAATCGGGCGTCTAATTTTACATAAAAGTCCCTTTGACACCAAATTTCTATCTCATCACCGTTTCAGGCTGCAAATTATTGAAAAACACCTCTTTTTTCGCATGTTCAAAAATGGAAGGGGTCGTACCGCCCCTCCGTCACGAGATATCAAAAAACGGACCTCGGATTCGTGATCAGGGACAAAAGTTACCCCTTAGGACAACGTTTCACGCAAATCGAAGAGGGGTCGGGGCAACTTTTCCCGATTTCGTGTGAGTTGGTGGAGAATTACCCATCACTAAGAACAACATGGAATCATCAGGTGAGTAGATTTGGCTGTTGCATATGGATCATTTCCGTTTTTTCACTAACTGCAACTGCTGCAATAAAAATGGTATGAAAATACCAAATTTTGGTATTACTTGTGCAAATATCAGCGACCAAAATGTGCTCTTGGTTGCCCAGTAATAGATGGTAAAATACCAAGAAATTGTTACCGTTACGACATCAGCAATCCATTTTGCTAACCATCGCTTACGGTTGCAAATAGGAGTAGGGTTTATTGCTATAAATTAACGATTTAACTTGTTAGTAGGGCTTTTAAGAATTAGGGATGTTTGTGTTGTTTTGGTTAAAATGATTTGTTATTCGTTAAAATAAAGATTAATTCACAAACATATTACAACAGAGCACAGTTTAGGGATCAAGATCAAATAAAGCACACTTTACTCGCGAACCGAAGGGAACCATATTTGTAAAAACACTATAACAGCACACACGTTGGGGGGGTATACATCGTGACCCAAAAAGGGAGATTGTCAATTGGATGAAGGGCATGCATGGGAGAAGGAAAAGGGAATAAAAGAGGGTTTGCGGCGAGAGCGAGCCAACAATTGGTCTTGGGTTCACTGATTAGGCCTTTTCCACATCAGCCACTGATCGAGTCACATCGTCATCCCATCATCAAGTGCAAATCTATACTACTGCGTTGTAAGAAGTGGAAAAGTTGCTCCACTGGTGAAAGCCATTGTATCAGGTATAATATACAAAGAACTATATCCCCAAGTGTGACCCCCAAATTCCTGGCCAGCTCGCTAACCTCTCCCTTCTTACGTGCACGGTTGGTCCCTCAGGGCTCGGAATTACCAATTTGAGTCCACGATAGCACGTTCGTTGGACCACTAGCCCACGCGGTCAAGCACCTTGATCAGAAGGGCAGACCGGACTCTAGAAGCCGCGCGAACAGCGCCGCCGTCGGATAGCCTCGTCCCGCCGCTGGCAGGACGACCGACGTATACCAAGCTGTTGGTGGATCGCTCGCCTAGGAAACCGCATGTACCTCGGCGACAAAAGCGATCACCCACGAGGTCAGGTAGCAGCTCGACGACCGGCGATTGGCGACAGCACGTACGCCGCCGGTGACACCCAACAACGCCAGTTTCGGCCCCACCGTAGTCGAAAGACCGCCACGAGTTCCAGCAAGCGGCCTCGAGAAGGCCAAGTTCAGCCGACGACGAAGCGCACGTGGCATCGTGCACCGTGCACCACAACTCCAGCACCAGGCCGTCCAGATCGCAGAATCGACAGGCCGAGAACGGCGACTTCGCACCGCACGTGGCCTCCCACCGGCCAACCGCAGAAGCCGCCATCTTCAAGAAGCCGCCAGCATGCCCCCCGCAACACACACACACACGCCCACAGTGAGTAAAATAAAAACCGTCTAAAAGTGATTATTACAGGGTTTGTCCTTTTGATTATCCGAGCCGCCTTGCAAATTAGAGCTCCTTGCTTTGAAAACCACGCCAGTCGCGCAAAAGAGGCCCCGAGCCCACCCCTGTCCGGTCGTGGCTCTAAGACCAACCGGCAGGGGCGTCTTAAGGGCCTCCTGGCCCAGAGGGTACGTTGTCCCGTTGTAATAAAATCATACCAAAATCAAGTATGTGGAAGACCACAGGAATACAAAAAATGATTTTGCAAGAGCGCGGGAATACCTAAAATTAAAACCATGGCAATACCAAGTTTTGGTATTCAAGCAATGTTCAAAAATCTAGAAGACCTCAACTTGGTATTGAAATTGTTTATTTGCCGTCTTTTCAGACTTGAATTTATCTTACTAACTAAGTAACAATATTTTACTTCTAAACACAGACTTACTGCACAAATTAAAGTCAAAATGTTCTAAAATACTCGGATGATTAAACTTCCTACAACAGGCGTCAAGAGGGTTGTGATGTCCATAGTTGGTCGTGTGTCTCGGTATAGAAAGTAGCTGGTAGTTACGAAGCTCTCTCGACGGCACCCGGATGTGTACCTCTTCCAGCAGCTCACTACAGTCGATATTGTTCCGCAAAACGTCAAATACAAACAGTCTTTGAAGTAGATTCCTCCTGTGTTGAAGTGTTGGCAAGCCGACCAGCGCGCACAGATCCGAGTAGGGTGCCAAAGTGCCAGGGTCGTTCCAGGGCAACACTCGAGCAGCAAATCTCACGAACCGACGCTGGATGCTCTCGATCTTCTGCTGGTGGACGGCGTAATACGGTGCCCACACCGGTACGGCGTACTCAATACACTGCGGACCAGCGAAAGGTACAGGGTTTTCAAGACTCTAAGGTCAGTGAAGCCAGCTGCATTTCGTCGGAGAAACCAAGCATAGCGTAGGATTTGGCCACGGAGATGGAGACGTGCTTGTTGAATTCCATCTTGCAGTCAATCGTGACGCCTAAGTCCACGATGGATTGAACTCGTTCAAGTGCTGATTGATCCATGTTGTACTCAGCTAGGATTGGCCTCCGGATCCTGTAGAACGAGATCAGTTTGCACTTTTTCTCGTTCACTTCCATTCCATTTTGAGCGCACCATCGAAGCAGCGTGTTGATGTCGTTCTGAAGCGCACGAACGTCACCGTCATCGCTAATTTGTCGGAAGATTTTGAGGTCGTCGGCGTAGAGTAGCTTACTCGACTGAAGACGGGAGCACAAATCGTTGATGAACAGCACGAAGATCAGCGGCCCGAGATGACTTCCTTGGGGAACACCAGAGTGGATATCGTAACCGGACGAGAGGGAACCGGCAACCTTTACGTAAGCGGAGCGGTTGGACAGGTACGAGTTTAGCCAACGTGTGACCCAGTCAGGTAGGCCGAGCGCCGTCAGTTTGGCGATCGTAAGCTTGTGCGGGACTCGATCGAAGGCCTTGGCGAAGTCAACGTAGATCGCATCAACTTGTTGTCGTTTCTCCATCCTCCGGATTATCCAGTTTGTATAAGCCATCAGATTGGACGTGGTAGATCGCTGCTTCATGAAGCCGTGCTGGAATTCCGAGACGATGTTTTTCACGGACGGGTAAATGTGGTCAACAAGCAACTTTTCCAGGACCTTAGCCAAACAGTTCAGTATGGAGATCGACCGGTAATTCTCAATTTTGCTTCGACTACCCGATTTGTGAATCGGGGTTATTGAGGCGACCTTCCACTCCGACGGGAAGACACCTTCGGAAAGCGAGCGGTTAAAAATGCTTGTGACGGGACGGGCAAGCGAGTTGCAACAGTTCTTGACGACGGATGGTGGGATCCGGTCGGGTCCCGGGCCTTTTGCTGCATCCACAGAGCTTAAAGCTGTCTTGACTTCCGCGACCGAAACAGTTAGCAACGGGAGGTTGATGTTGAATGTCACAAGTTCGTTAAGCTGCTCTGCGGTGACCGTGGGTTCAGTCGGGCTGTGAACGGATTCGAAAAACCGTGCATAAAGGTTGGCAGCTGCCTCCGGAGAAGTTGACTTTTCCTCGCGATACGACATCTCTGTTGGTATTTCACCCACCTGCTTCCTCTCCTTGACATACGACCAGAAGTTCTTTGGATTGGACTGGAGACTGTCCTGGACTCCCGCGATGTAGTTCCGGTAGCTAGTATCCTGCTGCTCCGCAAATTCGGTTTCGAGGTAGGAAAGTGTGACCTTGTTCCCCCCACGAACTTCGAAGCAGGAACCGTTTACGTGCCTTCCGCAATTGGTTGCGTAAGTTTCGAAGGTGCGCATTCCACCAAGGTGGCGTTCTGGAAGGACAGTGGAATCGCCTGGCCCGAACTGGTACTGTGTCGCGTAGAACGTTGAGCAGCTTGTCATAGAACTCCGCGACGGCGCCATCGATTGAGCTCGCTGTATCCATCGTACTCCAATCAGCAGCTTCCAACCTTGAATTCAATGTTTCGAAGTCACAACGATTGAAGTCAAACTCTTGAACATCCTGATCGATCGGTTCGGAACCGGACGGGCGAGTGCTGGTTTCCAGTTTCAGAACGAATGGGGGATGTGGAGCGTCTACCGGCAGGAGCGAATTTGGGGGCTGTAAAAGCTCAAAAGCTGCCGCATCATTAACAAAAGCGAGATCTAATATACGATCGGCGTTGTTTAGCAGGAAGTTCATTTGCACCAGACCGTTGGACAGTAGGGTTTCGGTGAGAGCCACCTCTGAATCCGACGACGCGTTTGCGGGAAGAAAGCCGCCGACATCTTCATCAAAAACCCAGACGAGATCTGGCAAGTTGTAGTCCCCGAGAACAGCCACCACGTCTCGATCTGTTGCTTGCTCGAGTATTCGTTGAACGGATTCAGCGTGAATGGTGTACACGTCGGTGGTAGAGCGTGGCCGGATGTAAATTCCGCAAACGTATAGCGCGTAGGAGTGGAAGTTGATACGAACTGTAGACTGCTCCAACCGTTCGCAGTTTGACAGTTCAACCTCTCTAGCTCCAAGGCCGCTTTTGACAGCAACAAGTGTACCTCCTCCACGGGCTGCGCTGGACGTTGCGGCATTTCTGTCGAGTCGGAAGATCTTGTAGTTCGCGGAAAATTCTGAGTCCAAAATTTTGCCGTGCAGCCAGGTTTCGGTGAGGACTACTACGTCGTAGTCGCTGGACAATAGGGCAAGCCGCAGTTTATCCGTTTTAGTCCGCATGCCTCGGATGTTCTGGTAGTAGATGGTCAGGTGGTGTGGCGGGCTGCAAGCCGGAAAATTGTCAGGACGATAAAAAACTGTGGATTCGGAATACTCGCCTGGAGTTGATTGTTGGAAGACCCCCTCACGACTTCCGAGCGCAGGGCCGGGACGACTTGGCTGGCCGCTGGCTGGTAGCGCGACTGCGCCGGAGCGATTGGGGGCTTCCATGGTGCTTTCTGACAGGCGTGGTTTTATGGTTTTATTTTGAGGTATTATTTTACCCTTGGAATAACATGGTTTGGTATTGTTTTGCCCTTCCAAATACAAGATTTTAGTATGATTTCATGGTATTTTACCATCTATTACTGGGCAACCAAGGGCACATTTTGGTCCCTGTTATTTGCCGCAGCTCTAGTGTCCGTTCACCTCGAAGGTTCGCAAGACACTTGTCATCTATGAGGTATTAGCTGGAGCGTTGGACCGTGTACAAAACCGTGGGCTGCTTTGGCAGCGGATTAGGATGGGGCATCTCAACGACCTCGACTTTGCGGATGACATTGTGCTGTTCTTGTAGTGAGGAAATGGCATGCACACGGAGAGACTGTGCCCAGAAATTTTAACAATTAAAATTGTTGATTTTACTTTCGTAAATTTTAACAAAAACGTACTTGTTACTGACAATATTCCGTTAAAATAACTAAAATTCAGTATTAATTGACTAACCTGTTTGTTGAAAATGCTAGAGGCAAAAAGCTAACAGATTTCCCGAACTCGAATAAACGTGCTCGACTGTTAGCTTTGGTTTTAGGAAAATCATAAAAAAATTTGGTTGAATATAATTAACAATTGGTTAAACATTTAAAAGATGAACTTGGGTTTGTTTACGTCTGTCATTTGAAGTCAGGATTCGAACAGGAACGGTCGATTTGTTGAGTTTGTGTTGTTAATTATGAAGTGAGTGGATGTGAAAGGTGCAAATCAAACTATTTGGTGAATGTTAAAGGGAGCAACATCAAAGTAAGCACTGTTGCAACTGTGGAGGTGAAATTGGTGAGTAGGTTTGTTGATGATTTCCTTGCAGGTGATAAACTATGAGGGCAAGACGAGAACATTCGCACTGAGGACCTCTGATACAAAGGGACTTCATGACAATGTTTGAAGGAAAGGGAAGGGCAGTGGAAGGAAGAGGCGGGCGAACTCTTGCACGACAATACTTGCACGGGCAAATTTAACAAAATGTTGGTTAATCTAAGTAAGTATGGGTTTATTTTTACACAACAATTTATCTGTATTGATTTTAATTAGAAAACTGAATCATGCTTACGATGGATACAATTTTAATCAACCTTTATTTTTTCAGAATCATCAACCATAAAATGGAAATGCGTACACATAATATCAACATAAAAATTCGATGATGGGAAATGTCCAAAAAATAAAATTTATTAAAAATTTGCAAAAGAAGATATTATTAATATTTTAAAAATGCTGTTGAAAAAGACTGCTCAATAAATTGGTAAGTAAAACTCAAAATATTGTTTTCTGGAATCGGAATCGGGGAATACGATGGTGAGGTCAAATTTAAAAAGATAATAGGGCTTTTTTGAGATACGGCCATTTAAAGTTTTCAATTGCACAATACAGATAGAAAAAATATTTTAATCTAAATTTTGATCACGAAATGGATTCTACGTTCAATTTCCATCGAAATTGAGTCAAAGACCGACCCTCTAAGATGTGTGGTTCCTGAGTTAATGTCGTTTGAAAATAGGGGTTTCGCTCAAAAATCGCCAAAAAGTTAGTTTGTCCAAACTCTTTGAGAAGGTCATCTATTCAAGGCTTTTGGATTTTACCAACGATAATAATATAATTTTGAATGAGCAGTTTGGCTTCCGCAAGGGACATAATACTGCATATCAGCTTACGAGAGTAACCAAAATTATCAAGCAGAATAAGCTTGAGTCTAAATCAACTGCTATGGCTTTGTTGGATGTTGAGAAGGCTTTTGACAATGTTTGGCATGATGGTTTGATACATAAACTGTATTTGTACGGTTTTCCAATGTATCTTATCAAAATTATCCAGCACTATTTATCGGAGAGATCGTTCAGGGTTTTTCTGAACGGGATTGCTTCTGGATTATTCAACATTGATGCTGGGGTTCCCCAAAGAAGTATTCTTGGCCCACTTCTATACAATATTTTTACATCTGATTTGCCTACTCTTCCAGGTAATGGTGTGTTGTCACTTTTTGCTGATGACACTGCCGTTATTTATAAGGGTAAAATAACCAGATATTTAGTTGGCCGTCTTCAGAAGGGTCTTGACGTTCTCTCCGAATACTTTGGCGACTGGAAAATTCGCATAAATGCAGCCAAAACTCAAACCATCATTTTTCCTCTTTCAAAATCGGCCAGATTTGCCCCAAAGGATGATGTTTTGATAAAAATGAATGATGTTTCAATACCCTGGTCAAAGGAAGTTGTCTATTTAGGTCTCATACTTGACTCGAAACTATTGTTTCGGCAGCATGTAGACAAGATATTGAACAAGTGCAGCATTCTCATCAGGTGTTTGTACCCTTTAATTAACAGAAAATCAAAGCTTTCTTTGAAAAATAAGCTAGCAGTTTACAAACAAATAATTTACCCCGTTATTGAGTATGCAGTACCTGTTTGGGAGTGTTGCGCTAGAACTCATAAATTGAAGCTCCAGCGTGTCCAAAACAAGGTACTCAAAATGGTTTTGAATGTTCCTGGCTGGACAAGATCAAGTGAGGTTCATGACTTAGCAGAAATAAAAATGTTGGATCAGAAGATTCAAGAGAAATGTTTGAAATTCAGGGAAAAATGTGCTATTTCTGAATACCCCTTGATTCAAGGATTGGTTTAGTTTACTGTAAGTTTATGTTAGTTTTAGGTTAGGTTACGTTTTCTTAACATTTTTTTTCCTCATTGTACCTAGTGTTACAAAAATGATAAATCATTTACTTTTAAAGTTATTATAATGAACAGTGTGTAAATCACGAAAAGCAAACTAAAGCTGAAGAGCCACAGCTGACCACTTATTATGTAAATCAAATGTAATTATTATAAGAAAGATTCAATAAAGTATATTTAATTCAAAAAAAAAAATTCGCCAAAAAGTCGTTTTTTGGAAGGGTACAAAAATGGAGGGAGTGGTCCGATTTGGATGAAATTCGGGATTTTTACATGTTTTGGTAGTCTCAACAGCTCTGCCAAATTTGAGCAGAATCGGAGATGGTAATTTTCAAATGCTCTTCCGCTTCAGGTGGAACCCATATGCTTTTTTGATTTTTTTTTTTTTGATTTATTTTAGGCAGAATAAATTCGAATATAAAAACACCTATCATTAATTTGTGAGGCATTATTATAAAATTTACTGCAAATTCAATAAAAATATTGCTAACAACAGCTAATTATTAACTACATGTACGAATATTTTTCTGTATTCAAGTAAGACATTAGTTAAAAATATAGCTAGAAATTCGGCTCAGCCTGTATCGTTAGATAAATAAAGAAAATATATATCGACGCTAACATAAATTATGTTTAATTAAGAAATGTTTTGTTATGAACCACTAATAATTTGCTGCATGCAAAAATATTTCGGTTGATACAACAAAAAAAAATATTAAAAAATAGTTGAATAATATGTGCTCCTGGCCATAGAGGGCAACCGGTCTAATCAGTGTCTTATACAGGGTCAGCTTCGTGGCGCGTTGCACTCGATCAGATGTCAAGGTTTTCCGTAATCCAAAGTAGGCGCGATTCGCGGAGTGGATACGAGTCCGGATCTCTAAGCTGGTGTCGTTGTCGGCCGTTACCAGCGATCCCAAGTACACGAATTCGCTCACCTTCTCCAGCACATCGCCATCCACAGCTAAAGGGGTGAGTCTTGGGGGGTCAACGTCTTTTGAGCCCCTCCCTTTCATGTACTTTGTTTTCGTCGTATTCATGGCCAATCCAATTCGTCTTGCTTGCGTCTTTAAGGCGGTGTAAACCCTTTTCACCGTCTCTAGGTCTCTTGCTATAATGTCAATGTCGTCCGCATAAGCAAGAAGTTAGATTGTCCTGTTGCAAATCGTGCCTCTCGTATCTGTGCCCGCTCTTCGCACAACTCCCTCAAGTCCGATGTTAAACAGCGCATTGGATAAGCCGTCACCTTGTCGTAACCCTTGATGCGATTGGAAGGGGTCCGCTAACTCCCCTGCTACTCGCACGTGACACATCACACGAACCAAGGTAGCCTTGATCAGCCGAGTCAGTTTGTCCGGAAATCCGTTCTCGTGCATGATCTGCCATAGCTGTTCGCGGTCGACTGTATCGTACGCTGCCTTGAAATCGATGAAGATGTGATGTGTGGGCACGTTGTACTCACGGCATTTCTCGAGGATCTGCCGGAGCGAGAAAATTTGGTCCGTGGTGGCCCGAGCGCCAGTAAACCCCGCTTGATAGGGGCCCACGAACCTCCGTGCGTACGGTGTCAGCAGACGGCGAGGATCTGGGAGAGGATTTTATAGGCCGCGTTGATAAGCGTGATGCCGCGGTAGTTGCCGCAGTCCAGCTTATCGCCCTTTTTGTAGATGGGACACACGTTCTTCAGCTGCCTGATCTCCTTCTTCACCGTCTCCAGATCAGGTGCCGGGAACTGTTGGTCAGCAGCGGGCGGTCCAAGTTGGGCTTCAAAGCCATCTCCATGCGCTACATCACCGTTGAGGTGCTCGTTGAAGAACTGCGGCCACCTGTTCAACACCTCGCCTTTGTCCATAAGAAGGTTTCCCTCGGCGTCCCGACAAGTGTTGGCTTGCGGCGCATAGCCTTTGCGGGACCGGTTTACCTTCTCGTAGAACTTTCGCGTCTCGTTCTGCCGGAACAGCTGCTCCATTTCGGTGCGATCACGATCTTCCAGCTGGCGCTTCTTGAGCTTGAAGACCATTCTCTGCTGTTTCAGCGCTTGTTTGTATCTGGCCACGTTCTCATCAGTTGCAGCTCTCAGCTTCAACGCATAAGCTGCTTTCTTCTCGTCAAGTAGCCGCTGGCACTCCTCGTCGAACCAGCGCTGCTTTCCAACTCGGACCGTACTACCTAGCGTGGCTTCAGCGGCACTGCCGATGGCCGAGCATATTCTGCTCCATCCATCGTTGAGCGAGGCAGCGCCGAGTTCCTCCTCCGTTTGCAGGCTCGCTTCCAGCTGCTGCACGTAGTGCTGAGCCGCAGCCGTGTCCTGCAGCCGCTCGGTGTTGAACGGCGGTGGGACCGGCTCCGTCGTCGGTAGTACGTCGTCGACAGTTTTGAGTGCATGCTTGCACCCACCAGGTAGTGGTCCGGATGGATGTCCGCACCGCGGTACGTGCGGATGTTCCGTATGTCCGAGAAGAATCGGCCGTCGATGACGACGTGGTCGATTTGTGTTTTTGTTCGTTGGTTAGGCGATGTCCAGGTGACTTTGTGGATGTCTTTCCGGGGGAAGAATGTGCTCCGTACCACCATACCGCGGGAGGCTGCGAAGTTGATGCACCGCTGGCCGTTGTCGTTGGTGACGGTGTGCAGGCTATTCGGCCCGATCACCGGCTTGTACATCTCCTCCCTTCCTATGCTGGCGTTCATATCTCCGATGACGATCTTGACGTCCTTCTGCGGGCAGCTGTCGAACTTCTGCTCCAGCTTCGCGTAGAACGCTTCCTTCTCGGCATCGGATGATTCCTCGTGTGGGCAATGTACGTTGAAGACGTGATAGTTGAAGAAACGGCCTTTAATCCTCAACCTACACATCCGGTCGTCGATCGGCTCCCAATCTATCACACGACTCCGCATCTTGCCCAACACTATGAAGCCGGTTCCCAGCTTGTTTTCGGCTCCGCCGCTCTGGTACATGGTGGGCTCCAAAGCATCATCCTCCCACATCTTCGCTCCTTCCAGCACATCTCCTGCAGTGCTACAACATCGAAGTTGCGAGGTTTGAGCTCGTTCAACAGAGCGTACTCATACCCATCGAAACGTAGCGATCTGCAGTTCCATGTTCCGAGTTTCCAATCGGTGTCCTTTTCGTGCCTAGGTCTATGCCGTTTGTTCCGGATCCTTATTCCTTCTTGATTGTTCGTAATGATTTTGGTTTCGGTATGCAGCCGGATTGGGGCTGCGATACCTAGTCTCGGGGTGGGGCTGCCACCTTGAAGCTACCGAGACCCAGCTCCGGTTTTCTCTCGACACCGTAACGGGGGCCTTTCTCACGAGGCCTAACGGCATAGCTACACCCTCCGAAGAGGATGGAGCCCCCCTTCCCTGTCAGCATACTACCAGAGTTCCCACCGGGATTGGTTACCCGATCTCTCCAATGGTTACTAGTATCCCGGCTAGCGCCGCGGGGAGGCCAGGTTATCGGAGTTACTGGACAAGAGGCTAAAGGACCGCTTGGTGGGTCTATTTTATTCCTGCGGTACTCGAAGTACCTATGGTACGCCATGTCCAGTCGTTCGCTAACGATAGGTGTTTTTATATTCGAATTTATTCTGCCTAAAATAAATAAAAAAAATAATCAAAAAAAGCATATTACAAACTTTGTTGAACATATTCAAAAAAGATGTTTAATTTCTCGTGATTCCTTCAAAATAGAAACCGAGCAAAATTTTCACCAAGTTATATTTGGGTAATTCTCTACCAACTCACACGAAATCGGGAAAAGTTGCCTCGACCCCTCTTCGATTTGCGTGAAACATTGTCCTAAGGGGTAACTTTTGTCCCTGATCCCGAATCCGAGGTGCGTTTTTTGATATCTCGTGACGGAGGGGCGGTACGACCCCTTCCATTTTTGAACATGCGAAAAAAGAGGTGTTTTTCAATCATTTGCAGCCTGAAACGGTGATGATATAGAAATTTGGTGTCAAAGAGACTTTTATGTAAAATTAGACGCCCGATTTGATGGTGTACTCAAAATTCCGAAAAAACGTATTTTTCATCGAAAAAAACACTAAAAAAGTTTTAAAAATTCTCCCATTTTCCGTTACTCGACTGTAAAAAATTTGGAACATGTCATTTTATGGGAAATTTAATGTACTTTTCGAATCTACATTGACCCAGAAGGGTAATTTTTTCATTTAGATCAAAATTTTTCATTTTAAAATTTCGTGTTTTTTCTAACTTTGCAGGTTGGTCGTCCTCGATCATGGCCGTTCATGGTCACCCGCGACAGACACAGACGACGAAACAAAGAGAGACGCAAAAAGAAACTTTTTCAACACTTTTTTTCGTAGAATCGCGATAACTCGTGATGATTATAAGCAAACCCCTTATGTCTATTTATCAAAATTTTTGTAATTGTTTGCTCTACAACTTTGTAGAACATTGTTACACTCTAAAAAATAACCCTGCAAAGTTAGAAAAAACACGAAATTTTAAAATGAAAAATTTTGTTCTAAATGAAAAAATTACCCTTCTGGGTCAATGCAGATTCGAAAAGTACATTAAATTTATCATAAAATGACATGTTCCAAAAAATTTTACAGTCAAGTAACGGAAAATGGGAAAATTTTTAAAACTTTTTTAGTGTTTTTTCGATGAAAAATACGTTTTTCGGAATTCTGAGTACGCCATCAAATCGGGCGTCTAATTTTACATAAAAGTCCCTTTGACACCAAATTTCTATCTCATCACCGTTTCAGGCTGCAAATTATTGAAAAACACCTCTTTTTCGCATGTTCAAAATGGAAGGGGTCGTACCGCCCCTCCGTCACGAGATATCAAAAAACGGAACTCGGATTCATGATCAGGGACAAAAGTTACCCCTTAGGACAAAGTTTCACGCAAATCGAAGAGGGGTCGGGGCAACTTTTCCCGATTTCGTGTGAGTTGGTGGAGAATTACCCATCACTAAGAACAACATGGAATCATCAGGTGAGTAGATTTGGCTGTTGCATATGGATCATTTCCGTTTTTTCACTAACTGCAACTGCTGCAATAAAAAGGTATGAAAATACCAAATTTTGGTATTACTTGTGCAAATATCAGCGACCAAAATGTGCTCTTGGTTGCCCAGTAATAGATGGTAAAATACCAAGAAATTGTTACCGTTACGACATCAGCAATCCATTTTGCTAACCATCGCTTACGGTTGCAAATAGGAGTAGGGTTTATTGCTATAAATTAACGATTTAACTTGTTAGTAGGGCTTTTAAGAATTAGGGATGTTTGTGTTGTTTTGGTTAAAATGATTTGTTATTCGTTAAAATAAAGATTAATTCACAAACATATTACAACAGAGCACAGTTTAGGGATCAAGATCAAATAAAGCACACTTTACTCGCGAACCGAAGGGAACCATATTTGTAAAAACACCCTCCGTCACGAGATATCAAAAAACGCACCTCGGATTCGTGATCAGGGACAAAAGTTACCCCTTAGGACAAAGTTGCACGCAAATCGAAGAAGGGTCGGGGCAACTGCTGTGTGAGTTGGTAGAGAATTACCCATTTTTATTATGTTGTATAAAATGAAGTGTTGTATTCACTTACCATCACTGTGAAATCATCCGATAAGTCATCATCATCTTCAACGGTCTCAGGTTTAGTTATTTTTCTTGTGGTTGGACACAGAATTTACACCAAAGCGAACCTTTTGCTGCAAATAGACATATGAAATTTATTAGTAATTTTATATAAAATTCTTAATTTCGGCTAAAAACTGAAAAATGGAACGAAAATAAATGTAATTATAATGAGGAAAGAAAAAATATCAATAATGCCACTTACCAAGCTTGCATTATATTAACAACTACTTTTGGCAACACCTATTTATTGCATTTGATTCAATTTATGTAACGTACCTACTCCGATTCCAGAAAACAATATTTTGAGTTTTACTTACCAATTTATTGAGCAGTCTTCTTTCAACAGCATTTTTAAAATATTAATAATAGGTATCTTCTTTTGCATATTTTTTATAAATTTTATTTTTTAGACATTTCCCATAATCGAATTTTTATGTTGATATTATGTGTACGCATTTCCATTTTATGGTTGATGATTCTGAAAAAATAAAGGTTCATTAAAATTATATCCATCGTTAGCACGAAGGTTTTTGATGATTCTCTTTTTTTAATTAAAATCAATATAGATTTATTGTTGTGTAAAAATAAACCCATACTTACTTAGATTAACCAACATTTTGTTAAATTTGCCCGTGCAAGTATTGTCGTGCAAGAGTTCGCCCGCCTCTTCCTTCCACTGTCCTTCCCTTTCCTTCAAACATTGTCATGAAGTCCCTTTGTATCAGAGGTCCTCAGTGCGAATGTTCTCGTCTTGCCCTCATAGTTTATCACCTGCAAGGAAATCATCAACAAACCTACTCACCAATTTCACCTCCACAGTTGCAACAGTGCTTACTTTGATGTTGCTCCCTTTAACATTCACCAAATAGTTTGATTTGCACCTTTCACATCCTCTCACTTCATAGTTAACAACACAAACTCAACACATCGACCGCTCCTGTTCGAGTCCTGACTTCAAATGACAGACGTAAACAAACCCAAGTTCATCTTTTAAATATTCAACCAATTGTTAATTAAATTCAACCAGCAAAATTTTTGATTTTCCCAAAACCAAAGCTAACAGTCGAGCACGTTCATTCGAGTTCGGGAAATCTGTTAGCTTTTTGCCTTAAGCATTTTCAACAAACGGGTTATTCAATTAATACTGAATTTTAGTTATTTTAACAGAATATTGGCAGTAACAAGTACGGTTTTGTTAAAATTTACGAAAGTACAATCAACAATTTTGATTGTTTTTTTTTCATTTATATTTATTCAGTTTTTCTTTTCCATGTACATTTATTCAGTTAAAATATTATTGAGTGTCCAATCACAATCGATGACTTTTCACCTCAATTTTAAATACAAGCAACTTTCATTTATTCATGAAATATTGTAGCTTTCGCTATTCAGTGATTTCAAATGTTGGAGGTCCTACATGTACAAAAGGGAAAAGGGATACCTTAAAACTAACTTATAAACTATATAAAGAGCGGATCAATGCAGCTGAAGACTGCAATGATTTTTGTCGAAATGTATCAATTATCTTATTGGACATAACATCCAAAGTGTCAACTTCGGCTAATTGATGAAGTTTCCTGGTGCTGAACCAGGGAGGCAGTATCAGAATCATTTTCAGAATTTTGTTCTGAATCCTCTGAAGTTTTTTCTTCCTGGTTAAGCAACAGCTTGTCCAGATCGGCACAGCATAAAGCATGGCAGGTCTGAAAATTTGTTTATAAATTAACAGTTTATTCTTGAGACAAAGTCTAGAATTCCTGTTTATAAGTGGATACAAACATTTAATATATTTGTTACATTTAACCTGGATACTTTCAATGTGATCCTTGTAAGTAAGGTTTTTGTCAAAAGCAAGTCCAAGATATTTCACTTGATCCTCCCACTTTAAATTTACCTCATTCATCTTTATAATGTGATGACTTTTTGGTTTAAGAAAATCAGCCCTTGGTTTGTGAGGGAAAATAATAAGTTGAGTTTTGCAGCATTTTGAGTAATTTTCCATTCTTTCAAATAAGAATTGAAAATATCCAAGCTTTTGTAATCTTCTTGTGATGACACGAAGGCTTCTACCTTTGGCGGAGATGCTTGTATCATAAGCAAAAGTGATTTCTGACATCCTGGGGCAAATCAGGCAAGTCAGAAGTAAAAATATTGTATAAAATTGGACCCAAAATGCTTCCTTGAGGGACGCCGGCACGTACAGGTAGTTGATCAGATTTGCTGTTCTGATAACATACCTGTAGAGTACGATCCGTCAAATAATTTTGAATAATTTTCACGATATAATTCGGAAAATTAAACCTTTTTAATTTCGCAATCAAACCTTTATGCCAAACACTGTCAAATGCTTTTTCTATGTCTAGAAGAGCAGCGCCAGTAGAATAGCCCTCAGATTTGTTGCTTCGAATCAAATTTGAAACTCTCAACAACTGATGAGTAGTTGAATGCCCAAGGCGAAATCCAAACTGCTCATCAGCAAAAATTGAATTTTCATTAATGTGTGTCATCATTCTATTAAGAAATATTCTTTCGAATAATTTACTAATAGATGAAAGCAAACTAATGGGCCGATAGCTTGAGGCTTCAGCAGGATTTTTATCCGGTTTCAAAATCGGAACTACTTTGGCATTTTTCCAACTACTGGGAAAATATGCCAAATCAAAACATTTGTTGAAAATTTTGACCAAGCTACTTAAAGTTGCTTCAGGTATTTTTTTAATTAAAATGTAAAAAATGCCATCCTCATATTTTTAAATTTTTTGATAATAGATTTTATTTCATTCAGATCCGTATTAAAAACTTCATCTGATGAAAATTCTTGTTCAACAATATTCTGAAATTCTATTGAAATTTGATCTTCAATAGGACTCAAAACATTCAAGTTGAAATTATGAGCACTCTCAAACTGCTCAGCAAGTTTTTGAGCTTTCTCCCCATTAGTTAATAGAATATTATCACCATCTTTTAAAGAAGGTGTGTGGAGTGATACACCCTATTGCGGTGTATGTGAGCGCACTCCATTAGATCCAGTTGAATAAGCCCCTCGTACGATTGGCATGACGCAGCCATGCACTGACAAAGCATGGACGCAGCCACACGAACGGTTCGATGACAGCTGGCAAAGCAAGTCCAGCTCGCGTCCTCTTTCCTCGTGTGACGCTCGGCCGGATCGGAAGCTAGGCGGCACCGGTCATCCTCGGCAGGCGATTTCCCTGACGGAATCTGGACTCACACATTGGCGACCGTGACGGAGTTGCATTTTACTTTGCAATGTATAAGAATCTGCGGGAAATCGTCTGCCAAGGACAGTGGAGGAAAATGTTATCCGTAAAAAAAGAGGTGTTAGCGAGGGTGTTAGCAAGATTGTTTACGTAAGTAGAGTGTGGAAAGTGGACAAGGATTCGTGAAATGGAGATTTGCAATTGTGTGCGGTTGTTGCTCGATGTTTGGAGCAAGTTTATTTGTTGACGGAATTGAATTTGACAGAAAGTCGAATCATTTTCAAGAATCGCGTTGGGCACGGTGGGTCAGATGGGCCCGCCGTGGTAAATAGCCTGGAAGGCCGCGATTGGTGGAACATTTCATCGCGTTGGGCACGGTGGGTCGGTTTGACCCGCCGTGGTAAATAGCCTGGAAGGCCGCGATAGTTCCGAGAAATAATGAGTCGCGTTGGGCACGGTGGGTCAGATGGGCCCGCCGTGGTAAATAGCCTGGAAGGCCGCGATTGGTGAACATTTCATCGCGTTGGGCACGGTGGGTCAGATTGGCCCGCCGTGGTAAATAGCCTGGAAGGCCGCGATAGTTCCGAGAAATAATGAGTCGCGTTGGGCACGGTGGGTCAGATGGGCCCGCCGTGGTAAATAGCCTGGAAGGCCGCGATTGGTGAACATTTCATCGCGTTGGGCACGGTGAGTCAGTTTGACTCGCCGTGGTAAATAGCCTGGAAGACCGCGATAGTTCCGAGAAATAATGAGTCGCGTTGGGCACGGTGGGTCAGATTGGCCCGCCGTGGTAAATAGCCTGGAAGGCCGCGATTGGTGAACATTTCATCGCGTTGGGCACGATGGGTCAGATTGGCCCGCCGTGGTAAATAGCCTGGAAGGCCGCGATAGTTCCGAGAAATAATGAGTCGCGTTGGGCACGGTGGGTCAGATTGGCCCGCCGTGGTAAATAGCCTGGAAGGCCGCGATTGGTGAACATTTCATCGCGTTGGGCACGGTGAGTCAGTTTGACTCGCCGTGGTAAATAGCCTGGAAGGCCGCGATAGTTCTGAGAAATAATGAGTCGCGTTGGGCACGGTGGGTCAGATGGGCCCGCCGTGGTAAATAGCCTGGAAGGCCGCGATTGGTGAACATTTCATCGCGTTGGGCACGGTGGGTCAGATTGGCCCGCCGTGGTAAATAGCCTGGAAGGCCGCGATTGGTGAACATTTCATCGCGTTGGGCACGGTGAGTCAGTTTGACTCACCGTGGTAAATAGCCTGGAAGGCCGCGATAGTTCTGAGAAATAATGAGTCGCGTTGGGCACGGTGGGTCAGATGGGCCCGCCGTGGTAAATAGCCTGGAAGGCCGCGATTGGTGAACATTTCATCGCGTTGGGCACGGTGGGTCAGATTGGCCCGCCGTGGTAAATAGCCTGGAAGGCCGCGATAGTTCCGAGAAATAATGAGTCGCGTTGGGCACGGTGGGTCAGATGGGCCCGCCGTGGTAAATAGCCTGGAAGGCCGCGATTGGTGAACATTTCATCGCGTTGGGCACGGTGAGTCAGTTTGACTCGCCGTGGTAAATAGCCTGGAAGGCCGCGATAGTTCCGAGAAATAATGAGTCGCGTTGGGCACGGTGGGTCAGATTGGCCCGCCGTGGTAAATAGCCTGGAAGGCCGCGATTGGTGAACATTTCATCGCGTTGGGCACGATGGGTCAGATTGGCCCGCCGTGGTAAATAGCCTGGAAGGCCGCGATAGTTCCGAGAAATAATGAGTCGCGTTGGGCACGGTGGGTCAGATTGGCCCGCCGTGGTAAATAGCCTGGAAGGCCGCGATTGGTGAACATTTCATCGCGTTGGGCACGGTGAGTCAGTTTGACTCGCCGTGGTAAATAGCCTGGAAGGCCGCGATAGTTCTGAGAAATAATGAGTCGCGTTGGGCACGGTGGGTCAGATGGGCCCGCCGTGGTAAATAGCCTGGAAGGCCGCGATTGGTGAACATTTCATCGCGTTGGGCACGGTGGGTCAGATTGGCCCGCCGTGGTAAATAGCCTGGAAGGCCGCGATAGTTCCGAGAAATAATGAGTCGCGTTGGGCACGGTGGGTCAGATTGGCCCGCCGTGGTAAATAGCCTGGAAGGCCGCGATTGGTGAACATTTCATCGCGTTGGGCACGGTGAGTCAGTTTGACTCGCCGTGGTAAATAGCCTGGAAGGCCGCGATAGTTCTGAGAAATAATGAGTCGCGTTGGGCACGGTGGGTCAGATGGGCCCGCCGTGGTAAATAGCCTGGAAGGCCGCGATTGGTGAACATTTCATCGCGTTGGGCACGGTGGGTCAGATTGGCCCGCCGTGGTAAATAGCCTGGAAGGCCGCGATAGTTCCGAGAAATAATGAGTCGCGTTGGGCACGGTGGGTCAGATTGGCCCGCCGTGGTAAATAGCCTGGAAGGCCGCGATTGGTGAACATTTCATCGCGTTGGGCACGGTGAGTCAGTTTGACTCGCCGTGGTAAATAGCCTGGAAGGCCGCGATAGTTCTGAGAAATAATGAGTCGCGTTGGGCACGGTGGGTCAGATGGGCCCGCCGTGGTAAATAGCCTGGAAGGCCGCGATTGGTGAACATTTCATCGCGTTGGGCACGGTGAGTCAGTTTGACTCGCCGTGGTAAATAGCCTGGAAGGCCGCGATAGTTCCAAGCATTAATGAGTCGCGTTGGGCACGGTGGGTCAGATGGGCCTGCCGTGGTAAATAGCCTGGAAGGCCGCGATTGTTCTGAGGAAAAAATGAATCGCGTTGGGCACGGTGGGTCAGTTTGACTCACCGTGGTAAATAGCCTGGAAGGCCGCGATAGTTCCGAGAAAGAATGAGTCGCGTTGGGCTGGAAGGCCGCGATTGGTCCAATGTGATGCTTGAAAAGCTGCGATTGATTCACTAAAATCGCGAGGGTTACGGTAGGCCAGTTTGTCCAGCCGTAGTTTAGAAAATGGTGGTGTAGACTGACTCATTGTGGTTGAAAAGTTTGAAACAGGCAAAAGGCGAGATTGTATGTTATTGAAATTGCTTTGTGAAATAGTTAGAATATAGTCACGAATGCTCTCGTAATGAATTTTGGGACAAAGCTGTGCACAGATGACGATGCTACGCTCAATGACTTGGTTAAGGTTAAAGTGAGCAAATTAAAAGAAAATGCAAGGAATATTGAAAAGCTTTAAAGATTTTTTTTGGATGTCTGTGCTGTGCTTGCCAGATTGTAGTTCAATGAGGAGAGTGAAAAATAATGAATTTTTAGGTAGTCTACTGCGAGCAACTCTAAAACTTAATTACTATAGAGTAGGTTATAGGCCAGAATGGTTTAGGGAAACCGAGAAAGAAATCAAAGAGAGAGATAGAGCGAGAGATAGATAGAGAGAGAGATTTATAGATAGAGAGATTTATAGATAGAGAGATAGATAGATAGATAGATAGATAGATAGATAGAAAGATAGATAGATAGATAGATAGATAGATAGATAGATAGATAGATAGATAGATAGATAGATAGAAAGATAGATAGATAGAGAGATAGATAGATAGAGAGATAGATAGATAGAGAGATAGATAGAGAGATAGATAGATAAAAAGATAGATAGTGTAATAAAGACGTGTGCTTAGTCCGGGTGTCTCAAGCAAACTGTTTTATTTGATTTCAAGTGATACATAACAAGGTGTGTGCTATTCGATACCTGACAGTGTATGAGTGCGTACACTCTTAAGTGAACTACATTAACTACTGTTACATCTTCCTTTTCAAGGAAACTAATAATAAACGAAATTATCATCTCTCGTAGATCTAACTACTCGACCGCTTCTTGTAATCATGTTCCTCAGCTCTCTCTCTAACATCGGTGGGTGCTCGTCCTCTGGTTCTGCTGCTTGTGCGTTTTCTGCTCTTGGTTCACCTTGTTGCTGGTAGATGTAGATTGGTTCAGGTTCTTCGATCGCGGTGGGGCTTCGTGCTGGTTTCAAGTCTCGCACATTTCTTCGTACGGTGCTCCCGTTCGATAGGTGAACGATGTACGACCTCGGAGCATCCAACTTCTTCTCTACTCTTCCTTTCTCCCACAGCCGTGATTTGATGTTCTGAACAGTCACTGGATCTCCTTCTTCGTATTCTGCCGGTTTCGTCGCTCCTTTATCTGCATACTGTTTCTGCCGCTGTCGTCTCTGCTTCAGGTTCTCCGCTACTCCTTCAACTATTCTTGGCTTCAGCACGTGGTCCGTTGTGGGAATGTTCGTGCGTAGCAGTCTTCCGGTTAGTCGCTGGTTGCTTGATTGAAGCTCTCCGTCCCTTGGTGTGTTCCTGTAATGCAGGAGCGCCAGCTGTATGTCAGACCCATCGTTGTCGCAACGCTTGAGCAGAGATTTTGCTGTTTGTACGAATCTCTCCGACAGCCCGTTACTTTTGGGGTAGTGTGGACTTGACGTGATGTGATCGAAACACCACTTCTTGGCAAACTGGGCAAACTCAATAGACGCATACTGGGGGCCGTTATCTGTAATCAACTTCCTTGGAACTCCGTGCGTGGCGAACCAGCTTTTCAGCTGACTAACTACTGATTTGGTGGTCAATTCTCTCAATTTGGCGAAGTCAAAAAATCCGGAGTAACTGTCGGCAATCAGTAGATATTCATCGCCTTGGAAATGAAACAGGTCAGACCCGACAATTTCGAAGGGCAGTGTGGGAATCTCGTGGGTCATAACTTCGTGTTTCTGGTTGGATTGTTGGTATCGTTCGCAGGTAGTGCAAGACTCCACGGTGTTGGTAATGTCGCTGCTCATTCCTACCCAAAACAGCATTTGCTTGGCTCTCCTTATACATCCTTGCACGCCAGTGTGCCCAGCGTGTACGTACTTCAGCATCAGTGGACGCAAACTTCCTGGTACAACAATTTGATGAGCTCGGAATACCAATCCTTCATAGTATGAAAGTTCGTCTCGGAAGGTCCAATACTTGCGGATGTTGTTGGGTACCAGCAGTTTCTCGTGTGGCCATCCATCCAAGATGGTTCTTGACAGCTGGTTCAGCTCTGGATCCTTCTGCGTCTCTTCGACGAACTCCGCCTTCACTGCTTTGGACATTTGGAGAACGATATGAACTTCGAGTTCATCGGTCGGGTCGTCCTCCTCCTTGTTCTCTACGTCTCTGCTCAAGATGTCTGGTAGCGGAATGTCTGACCCTTTCTTGTAGACGACGTACGGGTTGTACTGCATCACATCCAAGAGAATCCGTTTCAGTCTGGGTGGAGCGCGATCGAGAGACTTCTTGTAGATCGACTCGAGTGGTTTGTGATCTGTCTCTATTGTCAGCGTCTTCCCGTAGACGTACACATGGAACTTGTTGCATGCGTAACGCATCGCGGCCGCTTCTTTCTCAATCTGCGGGTAATTTTCTTGGGCCTTGAGAGCGACTTTGATGCGTAAGCGATCGGTTTGTTGTTCTGGAGAAGTACTGCTCCAAATGCCTTAGAGCTTGCGTCGACTGACAATGTAACCTCAGCGTTGACATCGTAGTAGGCCAGTACTGGAGGAGAGACCATCAACTGCTTTATTTCTTGAAAAGACTGTTCCTGCTCTACGTGCCAGACCCACTCTGTTCCCTTCACCAACAGTTTTCTCAGGGGTTCCGTGATGGACGATAAGTTGGGAATGAACTTCGCCAGGTATGTCACCATTCCGAGTACCCGTTGAAGTTGTACTCTTGTTTCTGGTCGCTTCAGTCTCCGAATGGCGTCCAGCTTCTCTGGGTCAGCCTTGAGTCCGTCGCAAGATACCACGTGGCCCAGAAATTTCACCGATTGTTGGTCGAACACGCACTTGTCACGATTCAGTTTCAATCCTGCCGCTTGGAATCTCCCCAAAACCTCCGCAGTGCGCTTTTGTAGCTGTTCCTTGGATGCTGCGTGTATCAAGATATCGTCCATTGAGCTTTCAACCCTTCGAGGCCGACCAACAGCGTGCACACGTACTTCTGCATTACCTCCGGTGCCGCAGCCAATCCGAAAGGTAAGCGTTTGCAGACATAACGGCCCCAGGGAGTCCCAAATGCCAAGTACTGTTCGGTGCGCTTCGAAACTCGAATTTGCCAAAACCCCTTCTTCATGTCCAGTGTGGTGAACCAATGTGAGCCACAGATGCGAGCAGATATCTCTTCGATTGTTGACAATGGGTGTGTGCGTCGCAAGAGATTCTTGTTGACTTGAGACGGATCAATGCAAATGCGTAGCTTACCTTTTTGCCGAACTATCACCAAAGCGTTCAACACTGGGGTTGGCTCGCTGATAGGTTCGATCACACCCATCTTCTCCATGGCATCCAGTTCGAGCTTAACTGCATCTCTCAGCGAATGTGGGATTTTTCGCGGAGCGTTGTACTGGAACACCGGATTGTCGACCAGATCGATGTCGTACTCGAAGCCCTTAACACAACCCAAACCGTTGAACAGCGACTCATCCATGCTGATGTGATCCATCCTGGCGATCAGCTTGAACCGGACACTCGTTTTTCTACCCAAAATGGGCGACACTTCTCCTTCAACTATTTTGAACACGGCACTTTTTTTTTTTTTTTTTTTTTTTTTAATTTATATTTATTCAAATTTTTTTTTTTTCCATGTACATTCATTCAGTTAAAATATTATTGAGTGTCCAATCACAAACGATGACTTTTCACCTCAATTTTAAATACTAGCAACTTTCATTTATTCATGAAATATTGTAGCTTTCGCAATTCAGTGATTTCAAATGTAGGAGGTCCTACATGTACAAAAGGGAAAAGGGATACCTTAAAACTAACTTATAAACTATATAAAGAGCGGATCAATGCAGCTGAAGACTGCAATGATTTTTGTCGAAATGCATCAATTATCTTATTGGACATAACGTCCAAAGTGTCAACTTCGGCTAATTGATGAAGTTCACTGGTGCTGAACCAGGGAGGAAGTTTCAGAATCATTTTCAGAATTTTGTTCTGAATCCTCTGAAGTTTTTTCTTCCTGGTTAAGCAACAGCTTGTCCAGATCGGCACAGCATAAAGCATGGCAGGTCTGAAAATTTGTTTATAAATTAACAGTTTATTCTTGAGACAAAGTCTAGAATTCCTGTTTATAAGTGGATACAAACATTTAATATATTTGTTACATTTAACCTGGATACTTTCAATGTGATCCTTGTAAGTAAGGTTTTTGTCAAAACCAAGTCCAAGATATTTCACTTGATCCTCCCACTTTAAATTTACCTCATTCATCTTTATAATGTGATGACTTTTGGTTTAAGAAAATCAGCCCTTGGTTTGTGAGGGAAAATAATAAGTTGAGTTTTTGCAGCATTTGGAGTAATTTTCCATTCTTTCAAATAAGAATTGAAAATATCCAAGCTTTTGTAATCTTCTTGTGATGACACGAAGGCTTCTGCCTTTGGCGGAGATGCTTGTGTCATCAGCAAAAGTGATTTCTGACATCCTGGGGCAAATCAGGCAAGTCAGAAGTAAAAATATTGTATAAAATTGGACCCAAAATGCTTCCTTGAGGGACGCCAGCACGTACAGGTAGTTGATCAGATTTGCTATTCTGATAACATACCTGCAGAGTACGATCCGTCAAATAATTTTGAATAATTTTCACGATATAAATCGGAAAATTAAACCTTTTCAATTTCGCAATCAAACCTTTATGCCAAACACTGTCAAATGCTTTTTCTATGTCTAGAAGAGCAGCGCCAGTAGAATAGCCCTCAGATTTGTTGCTTCGAATTAAATTTGAAACTCTCAACAACTGATGAGTAGTTGAATGCCCAAGGCGAAATCCAAACTGCTCATCAGCGAAAATTGAATTTTCATTAATGTGCGTCATCATTCTATTAAGAATTATTCTTTCGAATAATTTACTAATAGATGAAAGCAAACTAATGGGCCGATAGCTTGAGGCTTCAGCAGGATTTTATCCGGTTTCAAAATCGGAATTACTTTGGCATTTTTCCAACTACTGGGAAAATATGCCAAATCAAAACATTTGTTGAAAATTTTGACCAAGCAACTTAAAGTTGCTTCTGGTAATTTTTAATTAAAATGTAAAAATGCCATCCTCACCAGGGGCTTTCATATTTTTAAATTTTTGATAATAGATTTTATTTCATTCAGATCCGTATTAAAAACTTCATCTGATGAAAATTCTTGTTCAACAATATTCTGAAATTCTATTGAAATTTGATTTTCAATAGGACTCAAAACATTCAAGTTGAAATTATGAGCACTCTCAAACTGCTGAGCAAGTTTTTGAGCTTTTTCCCCATTAGTTAATAGAATATTATCACCATCTTTTAAAGAAGGGATGGGTTTTGAGGTTTCTTAAGAACCTTTGAAAGTTTCCAAAAGGTTTGGAATAAGGTTTAATTTGTTCGACATCTCTTGCGAACTTTTCATTTCGCAGGAGAGTGAATCTGTGGTCAATAACCTTTTGCAAATCTTTTGAATTCGCTTCAGTGCAGGATCACGAGAACGTTGATACTGTCTTCGGCGAACATTTTCAGACGAATCAGAAGCTGAAGATCGTCATCAATAATGGGAGAATCAAATTTGACTTGGACTTTAGGAATAGCAATATTCCTAGCATCCAAAATTGCATTAGTTAAAGATTCCAAGGCTGAATCAATATCAGCTTTGGTTTCTAAAACAAAATCATGATTTAAATTATTCTCAATATGATGCTGATACCTGTCCCAATTAGCTTTGTGGTAATTAAACACAGAACTATTGGGTCTGGTAACTGCTTCATGAGAAAGTGAAAAAGTTACTGGAAGATGATCAGAATCAAAATCAGCATGAGTCACTAAAGGACCACAATACTGACTTTGATTTGTCAAAACCAAATCAATTGTTGATGGATTTCTAACAGAAGAAAAGCAAGTTGGCCCATTCGGGTATAAAACCGAATAAAGACCAGAAGTGCAATCTCTGAACAGAATTTTACCATTGGAATTTACTTTTGAATTATTCCAAGATTGGTGTTTGGCATTAAAATCACCGATGATCAAAAATCGAGATCTATGCCGAGTAAGTTTATTCAAATCCCCTTTGAAATAATTTTTATTTTCCCCAGTGCATTGGAATGGCAAATATGCAGCTGCAATCATAATTTTCCCAAAGGAAGTTTCAAGTTCAATGCCCAAACTTTCAATAACTTTTAACTTAAAGTCACGTAACGTGCTATAAGTCATACTACGGTGGATAACTATTGCAACTCCACCGCCATTTCGATTCATTCGGTTATTAGTTATAACTTTATAATCTGGATCACTTTTCAAATAAGTGCCAGTTTTTAAAAATGTTTCGGTTATAACAGCAACATGCACGTTATGAACTCGTAAAAGTTGAAAAATTCATTTTCTTTCGCTTTTAAAGAGCGAGCATTAAAATTCATAATATTGATGGAATTACTTAGATCCATGATTAAACTTCAGGGTAAGAACAACATCATTCGCAAATTTTAATCCAATCTGGATTGCTTCCATCATGGATGTAGCATTACTCATTGTTTGAATCAAACCAAACAGTGAGTTTTGCAAAAAGTCATTTTTCAAACGTAACATCGCCGAGATCAGAAGATCCCAAAGCGTTGCCAGCAGAAAAATTTTCAAATGAAATTTGAGGTACCTGGCCAATTTCAGGAAGAATTGCAGAGGATTTAAAATTTTGGATGAACCTGAAACAGCGTTAGCATAAGAAATACCGTTGCCTGTTTCAATGGTAGAAGTATTTCTAGCTCTGTTAGAGGAGACAGCAAAAACGTTTGATTTAAAGATGCAGGTACAACCTGACTTTGAGAAAATTTCGGTTTGGATTTCGGCTGATGCTTAGCACGAGAATCCAAAACCTTTTTCTGATGGGGCAATCCCAAAAATTTGATTTGTGATTTCCACCACAATTTGCACATTTAAATTGGGTGACTTCTTTCACGGGACAATTGTCCTTGTCGTGAGAAGAATCCCCGCAAACCATGCATTTTGGAACCATGGCGCAATGATCAGTACCGTGACCGAATGCCTGGCAACGCCGGCACTGGGTCAGATTCTGGCCATTACCGCCATGTTTCTTAAAATGCTCCCACTTTACCCGTACATGGAACAAAAACTGAACTTTGTCCAAAAGTTTCAAATTGTTGATTTCATTTCTGTTGAAATGAATCAGATAAAATTGTGAAGTCAAACCAAAGCGAGAAATATTCCCGTTTGATTTTTTCTTCATCGGTATTACTTGGGATGGGGCAAAGCCAAGCAACACCTTAAGTTCGTTTTTGATCTCATCCACCGACAAGTCGTTGGAGAGACCTTTCAAGACCGCCTTGAATGGCCGAGCATTCTTGGTCTCATACGTGTAGAAATTGTGTTTGTGGTTTTTCAAATAACCAACAAAAGTTTGGTGATCTTGTAAAGATTCCGTCAACAAGCGACATTCTCCTCTTCGACCAAGCTGGAACGAAACTTTCAAATTGCAAGTTTCCTTGCAATTCTTCAGTTGCGTTCGAAAGCTGGCCAAATCGGAGACGGAAGTCACTACAATTGGCGGAGCCTTTACTCGTTTCTCGACGGCAGAAGGCTCAGTACGAGGAGAAGGTTCTTGTCATCAGTTTCGGATAAAACACCGAAACTGTTTGTCAATGGAATTGGAGGATTGACCTCACATTCAGAATCAGAATCAGACCTCAGAAGAGGCTGTTTTCTTTTTCTGTTTCCGTTAGCCGGTTTAGCGTTCAAACGCTTCACCGACGTAACGACCAAATCTTCAGAAGATTTGCGTTTACCTTTGTTTTGACGCATTTTGCAAGCAAAGTTCTCTTAAAAAGATGGCTTCGTTTGTAAAATACAACAAAATTTCAGGCGGGGTTAGTCTTGAAAAGACTGTTTAGAATTTTGGAAAATAACTCAGGTAGTCTTTAAAAAGACTGTGAATTTTGTTTTGAAATAACTCTGAGCTTAGGTAGTAAAAAATACCGCAGCTCTAGTGTCCGTTCACCACGAAGGTTCGCAAGACACTGAACTGTACGGCACTTTCTTCTCTACCGCGTACGATCACTGGCAAGAGCGCTTCGCCCTTCACACTAAGCTTGTGGTTGCTGTACGAAACTAGCTTCTTCGTCTTTGACTGCTGCAACTGTTCATTCAGTCCACAGAACACATCATACGGCAGCACGTTACATGCAGCACCACTGTCCAGCTTTAACACTGCGAATAATGTGTACGGTTTTTTGCAGGTCGATTTCATCGTTCAGCAGTTGTGGCACCAACTTTGTGTGAACGGTCGATTCATCTTTCTGGTCTGATGTCGACATTTCGACTTTCTCACTTATCTTCTTTTTGTATCCACAACAAAACTGCTTTCGCGAACTATTTCGTCATTCTTGAATTAACTTTCTCGGCAGAAAATCCGCGATTCTGACACCATGTAATAAAGACGTGTGCTTAGTCCGGGTGTCTCAAGCAAACTGTTTTATTTGATTTCAAGTGATACATAACAAGGTGTGTGCTATTCGA